>NW_025962873.1:75449-301521 GCF_017589495.1 Alosa alosa
ATTATGTTTCAATTCATTATAAAATATTATATTATATATATCACAATATATATAACAATAAAATTTAGAATAAATATTTTTCTTTAATAAACCCTATATATTATTAATATACATTATATTATAATTCTATTATACTATATACTATGTAAATATAAATTGTCTTAAAATAAATATATGAATTAGTAATTATAAATTATTATAAGTTGTTTATATATATGTATATATGTATTTGTATATGTTTATATATATGTGTATTATTATAATACTATTTATTATAATTTATAATTTATATTTTTCATTGTTATATTAGAAAATAAATCAAAAGATAAAATATTTATTATTTTGTATGAAATAAAAGTCTATATATTACTAGTTATATATAATATTCTTTTTTTATATTTTTATATTTAATATTTTAATTTTTTCATATAGTAAAAATATTTATTCTATATTCTGTTCTGTTTTGTTCTATTTTCAGAAATTTAAAATCTGAAAAAATTCTCAAATTCAAATAAAATATATTTATAGTATTTTTTAAAGTATAATAGAATATATTCTTTTTTATTAAGTATAAGATATATGTAATGTATATATTTTTTTATAAAAATTTATGATTGTTTTATATGTATATATTTTTAATAATTAATTATTTTATTATTATTAACAAATAATTATTTGTTATACATAATGAATATATTATATTAATTATTTTCTATTTTAAAGTTGATTTTTTTATATAAAAAAAGATTATATAATTTTTATGATATATAAGTAGGCTACGGTATTATATTTTTAATTATATAAATATTTTTAATTTATTATCTCTTAAAATGTTAATGTTTTCATCTATATTATGGGTATACAGTAGATATCGATTCTTAAGAAAAGTGCATAATTAAATTTATGTTTTTTACATAAACATTATTAAAATTATTAAAATATTTACATAAATTTAAATAAAAATATATGTTTACAATAAATTATTAAAAAAATATAATTTTTTTATAAAACTATTTTTTGAATAAAATATATAAAAAATAATATAATAAACTTAATTTTTATATTTTTTTATAATATTTTTTTATATTTATTTATAAGTAATATCTCTAATCGAATCAATAAAAATAATTATATTATAATAAATATTTTATATATTAATAATATTTTTCTAACATATAAGGTTATGTATATGTATGTATAATAGATTGTATTATAATATAATATAATTTAGATACTTCTATTCTATTTTAATTTAATTTATTATTAATCGGTCATATTCATATTTATCTCTTATATATATATATTATAATAGACATACTTAATATTATCTATACTATATACTATATGACTATCTAATATTTTAATAATTTTATTACTATTACTTAATATATTTATTTATGAAATGAAATGAACATGATATTAAATAATTAAATATTGTTATTATAATTTATATATCTATTTCTTCTATTTTTAATATTTTCATTTAACACAAATAAATTTTATTAAAATAATATAGTTAAAATTAATAGTTAATAGGGTTAATTTTTATATTTTTATATATTTATATATCTATATATTTCATAATATATCTATTATAAATTTTTTAAAATATTAAATTTTACTTTTCAACTATATTACAATTATACAATATATTAATATTAAATATATTTAATAGAATATATAGATCTATAATAAATATTAATTTATATCTAAGTATTATTATTATACTTTTTATGTATATTCATAATTTTCGATTAAAAACTTAGATTTAAGATATTTTAGTGTTATAGAATTTATTAATTAGTATAGTTGAGCATTATTATGATTGTTAGAAATTTTAATAAAAAAATTTTATTTTAAAGTATAAAATTTTTAAACAAATATTAAAAAGATCTATAAAAAAATGAGAATGGAATCCGTAAATAGTAATAATAAAATATTTTTTATTAAAATTTAATCATTAATTAATTAATTATAATAAACTAAAACTATTATAGTTTCTTAATTTTTATAAAATATTATTATTACATAATCTAATAATTTTGTATTATTTGTTTTTATTTATCATATTTATATATTTAATTTTTAAGAATATATTATTTTTCATATTAGATTTATTAAAAATTTAAACTGAATAATAAATTCTTTTATATATAATAAAAATATTAAACAATTAATTAATTAAAAAAATATATTTTTTATTTGTTTTAATATTTAATATTATTTTAATAAATTTTAAAAATTTATTTAAATTTAATTTTTGTATTTTTTAAATAATATGATATAAAAATTATAAATAAGTAATAAGTTAATAAAAGTTTATTAATTTTATATATTATTTTTTATAATATATCTGTTTTTTAATTTTTATTTTTAAAATTTTATTATATAAAAATAATATATATAACTAAACTGATAAATTTTTATTTTTATCAAAAAATTATTAATGATTTTTAAAATAATAATAGTTATTATTATAGCTATAATAAATATAAAAAATGACTATATTAGTGAATTAAATAAAAATATAGAAGATACTAAAAAATATTTAATTGAATTCAAAGAATATAGAAAATCTCTAAATAGTGTATATATTTTAAAAGAAAAATATATAAATGATTTATATATCATATCATAAATAAATAAATATCTAAATAAACAATATATAACATATATAAAATCTTCAGAATATAATAATATATTAGATTTAAAATTTAAAAAAATAAAAACATCAATAACAAATATATCCGAAATTTTATGAAATATATTTAAAAAAATATAAAAAATGAAGATATTGAAAATTTTAATTCTAAATTAGATAATATTAATTCCTATAAAAATATAAGTGAATGTTGAACCGTAGATGAAAATTTATTAGATAATATATTAAATTCTATAGATAAAAAAAATGAAAAAAATATACCAATAATAAATAAAGATATTAATTGTAATAAAATATAAATTTACAAATTGAAATTGATATTAATAAAAAAATAAATCCGAAAAATAATATTTTTATAAAATCTTTAATGTTATGAAATAATTATGAATAGGAAGTATTTGATCTTAAACGAATATCTGATGATATTATTATATATTAAATTATTAACAAAAACAAAAGAAAATCAAAGAAATGAATATTAGGATTTTATAATAAAAAATAAATATTATTTATTAGATAATCAAATTATTAAAAAAATTAAAGAATATATAAAAAATAATAAATCATGATTTTTTAATATTTTATCATTAATAATTAATGAAATAAATTTAAAAATATTTAAAAATTTTAGTAAACTTAAATTTAAAATATTATTATCTGATTGAAATTCTCAAGATGAAAAAATATTAAATAAAATTTTTTATTAGATAAAAAAATAGATTGTTATGAATTAATAAATTTTAAAGAAAAATTCAATTTGTATGAAAAAAATATAAAAAAATATGGTAAACTTAAAATATTTAAATAGATTATATATGAATTAAATAAAATAATATTTAATAATAATAATAAAACTCTTGTTAGAAAATATAAAAAAAATTCTAGTTAATATAGAAAAATTTAAAAAATATATTGAAAATAAAAATTGAATAACATATATAATAAGTAAAAATGAAATAAAAAGATATAATAATCCTTTAATTATATCTAATGAATATATTACAAATTTATTAACTAATGTCAATATTATTAATATAAAAAAATTTAAAGAAAAAGTAGAAGATATTATTAGTACTCATATAGAAAATTTTGAAACAGATTTAAATAATTTCATTTCTTTTACTGAAGAATTAATAAAAAAAATATAATGATTCCACTAAAAATATTAAATAAAAATTTATAATGAAATTTAATTATGTAAAATTTTAAAAAATAAAAAATATTTTAAATACTAATTTCCTAAATGATTTTTAATAAATTACTTGATTCTTTATCATAATCTATATCTATAATAAGATCACAATAAGTTTTAATTCTTGATATTCCATTATATACATCTGTTCTATTATAACATCTTAATATTTTTCTAGAAAATAATAGTTTTTTTAATACCTATTTTCTATCATCTATATCCATATTTACTAACTCATTAGCTGTATATCCAATTAATTTTACTCCAATATTATCCATAATACTTATCCATATACTTGTTGTATGATCTGATAACTATATCTTAAACATATATCTATAAAATTCCTCTTCCGTATAATTCTTATTACATTTACTACATAATCCATCCATTAATTTTTTCTTACAATCATTGTTAGGACATGAAATATAATAAGGATCAGCTTTTGTTATAGAAGTAATATGACAATTTACTAAATATTTCATACCAGGCTATAAATCCTATATCTCATCTAAATTATAATTCTATAATGTTGAAACATTTCCACCCTATAATGAACTAATATTTGATACATTATTCACATTATATTTAATTATATAATCATAATCTTTAACTATAATAGTATTACGTGAAAAATTTAATCTATTTACTTCATTATATGAAACTATTTTAATATTTTTTATCGCTATTACCTAATCTTTATTAAACATTGTTTCATTATATTTATCCGCATCATCTCCTCAAAATATAATATCTATAGCTTTGTTGCTATTATCTACTACAGTAATAACTCTTTTTTTAAATTCTTTATTTAATTTTATACTATTAATAATTTCTATTTCTCCTATATTATATATAGCTCCAATTAAATCTATAAATGTTCCATTATTTAACTAACTAATACATTCTATATTCTAAACAAAATTAAAACTAGCACTAGTATCAAGCTTATCATTCTTTTTCTCTATAATTTTAGTATTTTTACTTAAAATTAAACATAGTTTATCAGATTTAAATTTATCCTATCTTAACTATCCCTCAGATATAATATAACAATTATTTTCAATTATCTAATCATAAAATCTATCACATTCCTCATTAAATGCTGTACATGTTATTTCATCTTCATTATCTACTAATAAAAATGAAAATAATTTTCCTGATTTTGTATTATTATTCCAATTCTTTATATCAAATTTCTTTAATACTTTCCCCATAATTACCTGTTTATTCTAATAAGGATTTAAAGTCTTTATAGGCTATACATATAATTCTAAATCTAATTTTGATTTTTTATTTATTTCGTCTATCTCCTATGATAATGAATTATTATTTGTAGAATCATAATTTATAGGTTTTCCTATAAGCTATGCTTTCTATTCTACTATAGATATTTTCTATAACAATAATAATATTCTACCCGGCTTAATATCAACATTAAAATCTTCTACTTGTATAATACTACCTACAATTATTTTCTAATAAGAAATTAATGGATTAAGTACAAAATTTATTAAACATTTAATATGATATTTTCCATCTGATACACTTAACATATATCTATCATTTGAATCATCTCTCTAATTATTTTGTCCTCTTACTTTTTTAAATGTTACTACTTGTAATATAACATTTATACTCTAATTATTTATCATTTGAGTAAGACCATTCTCTGTTAATTTCATATTTTTACTTAAATTTAAACTGATATTTTTATATAAATATAAATAAAAAATTATAAAAATATTAAAAAATTGAATTTAATTATTCTAATTTAGACATATAATATTCTGCTGTTATTTTTTCATCTAGTTTCTATTTTGAAACATTTATTATACGATTATTATTATTTACCTACTATTTATTATCATATATTTCATTAGGTATCATGTTAATAAATAAAGGTAGGTTATTATTGTTTTTAACTAATATATCCTTATTTAAATATTCTATCTTTACATTTTCTATTTTTTTATTTTGTAAATTTTTATCTATTATATTAGAAATATTGATTATAAAATCAATATTATTAAAATCAATATTTAAAATATCCAAAACATTATATATATTATAACAATTCTGATTTTTATTATCACATTCTTTTTTTAATTTTTTACAAAAAACATTTCAATAAGTAATAAATATTTTTATAAAAGTGGACTATTTATACTATGATAATTTTATACCATTATTTTCTAATACATTAAATAATATTTTTATTTCATCTATAAGTTTTTCATCTGATTCCATTTAAAATATATAATGTTTTAAATATTATTTTGTGTTTGATTATGGTTTATTTTCTTCTGATGATTCTATATCTAAATCTCCACATAATGACTCTAATATTTTTCTTCTTTTATCTATTTCTTTGTTATGATCTATATGACCATCTACAATAGGTACAACATATTTACCATCTACTAATTCTTTTTCTCCTTCATTATATATTTTCTATTTTTCTTCTTGTAATTCATTATCTTGTTTCATAGCTAGATCACTAGTTTTTATCTATAAAGTAATAGATTTAAAAAATTCAATATTAAAACATCCTTTTATAATATATCTATCAAATAATCTTATTTTCATATATGATTTTATATTAAGACTTTTATTTAATTTTTTTAAATCTGAAATACATAAAAGATATTCTATTCTAATTAATTTTTTTAAAAATTTTATTATTATTTTTACTAAATCTCCTAATAATGTAATTAAATATGATAACGCATCTACTAAATAATTAAATAAAGCTTTTAATTTTTGTATTAATCAATTAAATGCTTGTTTTATTCCATTTCATGTACTCTATAATCAATCTAATAATCCATGTAACTAAACTAAATTTGTTTCTCCATAATTATTATTATTTAAAGATTTTAATTCTTCATTTAATTTTATTAATTTAAAATTAATATCATCTTTATTCTACTTATATTTCATTATCTTTTTTCTAATTTCTATATCATCATTTCTATCAGGTAATTTATCGATATCTTCATATAATAAATCTAAAGTATAATCTATATTATATCTTTTTAATTTATATAATTGTTGTAATAAATGATTCTATTTTATAGCTTCTACTATTTTATTGTTATATTTTATATCATTATATTTTTCTTCATGTTCACTTATATTACCATCACTAGTAACTAATACCTTATCACTATTTGTAGATTCCTATTTTGACATATCGTTTTTACATTCTTCAACATCTTTAGTTCTTTTTTCTTTATAATTATTTCCGTAATTTTTTTCTTTATTAATATTGTTATCTAATTCGTTTCCATTTCTTCTTTCATTAACACCTTCTAAAAAATTTGAATTATGATTTTTACTTCTATTTTCATAATATTCTTTACTTTTCTTTATTGTATCTTCCGTATCATTTAATTCTAATAATAATGTAACATTTGTAATTTTTTTAAGACTATTAGGAGATTTCTCACCTATTTTCTTAGTTGAATCTCCCATATTTCCTAAAATAATAATTTTAATATCAAATCATGAAATATATAATTCTAAATATAATTTAAAAATATTATTTTTTATATCAATATCAACATCTCCTACTAAACTAAATCCTAAAAAGTAAATCATACCATTAAAATATATTTTTAAATTTGTTTTATTAAAAATAAAATGAAATCTAAGAGGATCGCCTTCTTTTAAACCTTTTATATCTAACATATCCATTATTTTAAATGGATAAATTTCTCCCTATGCTTCAAAACCAAAATCTAATCCTATACTAATATTAATTTTTATATTTCCTTTTATATAATCATAAAAACTAAAATCTTTTGCTTCTAAAGTAAATCCATTTTTTAAATCTTTTTTAGGAATTAAATCTGTAATTATTTTATCTAAATTTCATTCATCTACTGATGTAGATCCTTGAGAAATTATTAATCTAAATATTAATACTTTAAAAACAATATTTTTTGTATCTTTACTATCTATATTTGTTTTATTTTGATCTCCTTCTTTATATTTATATTTATCTGATTTTTTAGTTAAAAATGCTATTAAATTGTTTAAATTAAAATCTTTAATTTCAAAATAAACTATAAATACTTTCTCGCGTACAAAAGATAATACACATTTTACTAAAAATTCTGTATATTTAATTTTTATACTACTAGCTAATGTAAATTTTACAGGAGATGGATAAGGATTAAATAAAACTGCAAGTTCTACTATTGTTTTACCTATTATTAATCCTTCAATTCCAAAAGGATCTTCTCAATCTTCTAACATTTTTAAACTCATATCTATAACAACACCGGGTGTTGTACCAATTCCGAAATTTATTTCACCATATAATGTAATTCATTTTTCTTTAATAGCATTTTTAGGTGTAACATTTACTTGAACAGATAATCCTACACCAAAATAAATTAACATTATTGGATCGCTACCTATAAATAAAGAACCAGAATCTAATTTTATTATATTATTTCCTATATTAAATTTTAAAAATAAAAATAATTTTCACATTTTAATAGATTTTATAGATGCACCAAAAACAAAACTACCAGATGATGCACTTATTCCCATTCTATTACATAAACTATATAATGTAGGCATATTTTTTAAATTTATTATTGTAATAACAAAATAAAATCCTTTAGATAATCTTAAAACTAATTGTTTTCCTAACTAATCAAAACTATTAGGTACTTTATATTCAAAATCTACTGATGATATACCATAAGCAACAATAGAATTATCTTTTAAATTTGTTGCTATTAAAATACTATCTACAAAAGCCGGTAATAAATCTTTTCTTTTCTTACCATCCTAACCATTAATAGTAAAAGTAAATGACATATCTGATTCATATTTTAACTATAAATCAAATAATATTTTCTCTTTATCCTAACTAGGAGCTTTCATACTAACAAGTGATGTATCTGATTTTGGTTCAGATGAAATTTTAATTTCTTTTTTCTCAGATAATACATCTATATCTCCCTTTAAAGATACATTAAAAGATCCTATTGCTATATGTAATACAGCTTTAAATGTTCTTATACTAATTCTATCATCAACATATTTCTTTATATCTTCCGGTATTATAACCTAACTACTTCATTCTTCTTTTTTCTCTGATAGTTTATTAGAATCTCATAATTCTCCTACTATAGCTGAAAATTTCATTCCTTTATCCTTATCATTTGCTATAAAATTAATAAAAAATTCAAATGATTTAGAAATTTTAAATGATACACCCGCTATAAATGATGGATACTTTAACTTAGCATAAAAGAATAATTGATTTGTAGCATCTACATCACTAGTATTCTCTTCATCATCATCTTTCTTTTTTAATCCCGATATTTCCGCATTTGTACTCTAATTTTTTGATATTATTAATGTCATCTATAACTATTTTAATAATAAATATTTTTCTTTATTATTAGGTAACTTTATTTTAATATCAATTTTATCTTCTTCTTTATATGCTCCATTTATTATATCCTCTATTCCTCTTTCTTTACATTTTAATTTCTATACAGATTCTAAATCTCCTTTTTCCGGCTTCTTCTAAAATTCTTCAAAATAACAAATTCTTCCTACAAATTTTAATCCTTTCATACTTATCTCTGCCTATATTAAAAATTTGCTTAATAAAAAATTATTTTTTAAAGATAAATTTAATGTTACTACAGAATTTAAATTAAATATAAATGTTAAAGATCCTTCTATTTTAATTAATCCTATCATAACTTTTGGTTTTTCTAATAAAACTTTCTATTTTTTCATCATAGTAATATTAATTGTTTCTGTAACTTCTCCCGCTATTAAAAATCCTTCTGTTCCTATATATCCCATAAAAAATAAATATGGTATTGTATCCTTATTCTTAGTTATAAAATTAAATCTTTCACTTCCATCTCCATGTAATCCTATTTTAGTACCTAAATTTAATCCCGGTTTACATATCATTTCATTATTATCTCATGTTATCTTTAATTTAACTGTAGTAATTATAAAATTTATATAATATATTGTTAACTTAGGTAAATCTTTAAATATAGATAATTTTGTAAGATTGGTATCCTTGTTTAATGATGCTATAAGAAAAAATATAAATTTTCTATCATTATAATCATCTTCTTCTATACTATATTCTAACTATGTTTCAAATTTAGCCTCTTTTTCTACTGTAGTATCAACCGTAAATTCATCTCCTTTAATATCATCATCATCATCTTTATCTATAGTATCATCTGTCTAACTAATATTAATCTACATTAAAAATAATAAACTAATATTTCCTAACATTTTAGATTTTACTTCAAAATACATTTCTAATTTATATCTACATACTAATGTTATACTAAAATAAGCTGTCTTTATTTCCGCTCCTAATAAATCATCTACTACTTCCTTATTTCCTATATCCTATTTATCTCCTAATATTTTACTATCTTTATTCTTGTCTAATTCTAACTATCCTGTTAAATATTTAATTGATAAAACATCTTTAGTTTTTATAGTATCTAAAAATACTTTAAATTGTATACATCCTTTATTATTACATCCTCCATATGAAAATTTTATCGGAAAATAATATTTTGTATCCATAATGACTAATCCCTATAAATTTAATGCTAATCCTCCACATACTTTAGGTCTAACCTTAGGAATTGCACTTAATTCCTTAGATCCATCTGCTGCATATGAAAAAGAAATAACAACATTATCTACATTAAATTTCTTAATTCCTATTGGTATACTATATTTTATATTATTTAATTTAGCTGACATATATCAATATTTTACTCCTAATTCTATAATACATCCAAACTTAATTTTATCCTCAGATTTTTCTTCCTTACTAATATCAGATTTCTCTTCTTTAGTCTTATTAGTAGGTAATATAGACTAACTTATCTCCATATTACCCTTTATCTATAAAAATGGATCACTACTCTTAATAGTTAAAGTCGCATTTTTTATATAAAATTTTTCCTTAATATTAAAATCTCTTATAAGAACATCTACTCTAAATCCACTACTACTTACTGATCCTATCATCTATAATGTATCCAAATTCTTTTTTTCTTTATTTAATGTCTTATTTAATCCCTCTAATCCAGGTGAATCATTTAAATATAATTCTCCCGCTATCAATAAAATAGTTTTAGATTTTCCAAATATCTCCTATCCAATTGTAATTTTCTATTTTAATACAGGTACATCTATTACTCCTGGCTATTTTGCTATTACAATAATAAACATTCCAGTAATTTTAGGTAACTATACTTTCTTATCCTTTAAAAATAAATCTAATGATTCTTTCTTATTAAAATCAATACATTTCTTTCCTGATTTATTAAAATAATAATTCTCTAAACATGTCTATAACTATAAACTAGAAACTAATAAATAAAATGGAAATTCTTTTCCCGGAAATTCAATATTTACTAATAATAATTTTTCATTCCATATAAATGATCCTAAAAATAATCCTCTTATCTCTTTACTTTCTCAATTAAAATATAACTATGTATTTAATCTCTCAATAATTATCGGAATTGTAAGATTCTTAATTCTTCATGGCTTTTTATCTAAATTAAATTTTAATTCTACCTCTGACTTAGATATAGTCCCCTCTACTTCAAAATATACATTGTCCTTATCATCATATACTTTTAAAAACTAATCTTTTAACTCTCCTTCTTTAACCTTATCATATTCAATTTTTACCGTAATATCACTTAATAAAAATATTCCAAATTTTACCATAATTTTCTTCTTAATCTAATTTAATCATAACTTTGGCTATATTAAAACAACTCCTGTTGGAAACTATATAAAATCTTTTAAATATATAAATAAATCTACATTTGGTCTCATTATTCCATTCACATATAATTTACTTTTCTTTATTCTTTCATCTCCTAATTTCTCCGATAATAAATTAAATAATCCATAAATCTAACTTCTTCCTTCTACATATACTCCATAAAGTATCTTATCACTCTACTTAAATCCCTAAAACTATAACTTACTAATATCTATATGATCTAAAATCATATTACTAATTCTTAAAAAATCAAATTTAACCATAGGTTTACAAAAATTTAATGGTTTAAATATATCCTAATTCAAATATGGGGATTTTTTAACTACATTTAATACCGTACATAATCCTCCAAACTATAAATTAAGCGTAACATTATTCTTAGATCATATAAAAATTAATTCCTTAGATTTATATATTAAATAATACGCTATAACTTCTCAATCATTTCCTAATATCTATAATGCTCCTTCCATCCTTATCTTATCTCCCTCCTACTTTAATACACATTCATCCAATATTAATTCCTGTTTTTTTTCATCTGTAATTTTACTTAAAAATTCTAATACATATGAATTAACTGTCTTCTTATCAAAATAACATTTTTCTCCTCTTAAAAACTATAATTTTTTCTATTTCATTTCATCATCACTTAGATCCTTACTTATAATTTTCTTCTTTCCAATAAAATGATATAAAATAAAACAAAGAAATATAATAATTCCTATAAAAATTATAATGTTTCTATATAAATTTTTATCCTTCTTAACATCTAATGTATTATTCTTTTTTGCTAACTAACTAAAATTATAAAATGGTATTGGTTTCACAAAATATTCCACTTTATTGTTATAAAGATATTTAAAACTATATGTACCGTCTATATTCTTAATAACCTAATCAAAAAATTCATTTTCTTCTCTTATATCTTTCAATAATTCTTCTTCTTTATTCATATTGTTTATGTTTATGTTAATATTTATGTTGTTTGTATTTTATATACTGAAATAAAATATAAAATATATAAAATATATTTTTAAAAAAAGGATATTATTTTTAAAAACATCCTAAAAAAATATATTTATTTATTATTTCTCACATAACACAAACATATAAAATCAAATGTATAAAAATAATGAACTCATTAAATTGCAAAATTGCTTCTCTAATGATGCCTTGTATAAAAATATAATTGAATTAGATCCTTTTATAATAAATAATATATATACTAATCCCACAATAATCTCAGACTATCTTCATGTAGGTATTGAACTAAATAAAATATTAAAAAAACATAATAATATAGATCAATTAAAAAATTTTTTAAATAATGATAATATACTAAATACTCTTTATAGTATAAATAATAATCTAATAAATTGACCCTCTCATTCTTCTAATAATATTAAAGTAAAATTTTCTCTTTATAATATTCTAAATAATATTTTAAAACTTTTAAATAATTACCCCATAAATGATAAAGAAATAAATGATCTAATAAATGATAAAATTTTAAATACTATAAAACTAGAATTAAATCGTATATTTAAATTCTATATTTTAAATACAATAAATGATAAATTTAATATAAAATAAATAAATTTTTAGTATAATTCTTATTTAATTATTGATTTCTTTATCTCCTTTTCACTTAATAATAAACTTGTTAATCTCTTCTATTCCATATGATAATCTTTATCTTCTTTATCCGCCATAAACGGTACATAACCTAAATTAGTATCTAAATCTGGTAACTAATCTTTCTTAGCTCTTTTCCTTACTCCTATAGTAAATAACTAATAGAATAATTTTTTAATAGTTCTTACTGACTTATGTCCATCTTCTACTTCCTGTATTATCTCTGTCTCCGTAGGATATAATGTTTTAAATAAATATTTTATCATTATAATAGGTGTTATACATGATACTATAGTAATAATTAAATAAGCATAAAATGATGGCATAAAAATTAATCTATTATAAGAAAAATAAAATTGTAAACTTGTAGGAAATATATTTTTAATATAAACATAAAATCCCCATAAAAATAAACTCAATATAAATGACATTAAATTCAATGTTGTTCATGTTCTTATATTTAATGCTAAATAAAGATTTGCTACTATAACTAATATAGTAAATGCTGCCGTAATAATATCTGCAAAACTATTAACTTGTCCATCCATTCTACTAGGATACTAAAAGAATAAAAATGTAAATAATACTATTAATATTGAATGTATTAGTCCCTATGAAAAATGAAATAAAAATACCCATATATTGAAATGATGATTATATTTTCCTATAGTATATACTGATGGCATCTTTAATGTATTCTCTTTAGATATTTCTTTATCAAATATTCCAACAAATAATATAGGTAATGCCGTAAATAATGTATTATATAATGATGAAAATGATGAATCTGAAAACTATAATCCTGAAAATCCACACATAAAATTATATATTAAACTCATAAATGTTAACATAACATTCTTATAAAAGAAATATGAAATAATTTTACATATTTTTCTATATGAATAACTTCCATGTGTAAATAATAACTATTCTAAATTTTTAAATTCTCCTAAACTAAAATCTGCTGAATTTGCTGCATCTGATCCTTCTTTTCCTACTAATCCTACTCCTATATTAGCTACTTTAATCATAGGTAAATCATTAGCTCCATCTCCTATAGATAATGTTATATCACTAGTAGTAGATTTAACTAATGATACTACTTTCTCTTTCTATATAGGTGATGCTCTACAACATATTACTGATCCACATACATTTGTTAACTATACTAATAATTCCTATACATCTCTCTAATACTATTTCTATTCTTCAGTAAAATTTTTATATTCTTTAGTTGGAAATATAGTATCCATAGCAGGTCCACTTATTAAACATGATAATTCTCTCTATTTTAAATGTGATTTTAAACTCATACTTCCTCTTCTAAATTTATGATATTCAAATATATTATGTGATAATTTATCTTTTTTTCCTATATATGTTTCTATAATTCATTTAATATATGTGATTTAATATTAACTAATATAGGTAAAGAATCTTCTGGATTATCTATTTTAGGATCTATAATTATTAATCTATTACTAGTATAACTTTCATCTGATATAATTCCTGTAGATCTTCCTATATTAATAGCTGTCTCTAATTTATCACCTGTTATCATTCATATCTATATTCCAGCATTTCTAAATTTCTATATACATTCTTTAACATTATCCTATAATCTATCTTCTACTGCTGATGCACCTATTAATATTAAATCTTTTTCTATTTCTTCATAACATTGATCTATTAAATATTCACTATTATTTAAATCTTTTCTAGAAGTTTCTAATTTTTTATATCATTTTATAAAACTTTCTTTTTCTATTATTTTTTCAGCTATACATAATGTTCTTAATCCTTCATCTGCGAATACTTCTAAGTCCTATAATAATTCATTTCATATACTTTCCTAATTATTATTCATTCTTGCTTTAATAGCAGAATCTGCGCCTTTACTTATTATTTTAATTTTTTTATCTCTTGGATCCTATACTATTACGGACATTCTTTTTCTAACATTATCAAATTCTAATATTTCTAATAGCTAAAATACATATTCTACTCCTAATATATTAACAGTAATCTATTGTCCCTATATAATTAAATCAGCTATCTATATATTAGTTGGTTCTCTTTTACAGAAGAAATACTAATTTTTTGCTGCTCATAAAACAAAAGCTTTTTCATCGGGACTACTAGCCTAATATTCTAAATCACCATTTTCTAATTCTTTAACTACTGCGGTATGACAAACGCTCATAGCTATTAAAAACTAATCAATTTTCTTTTCTTTTTTTATATGATATAATAATCTTTCATCCTAAAATCTATAAGAGGCGTTAGTTATAGTAGGGGGTAATTTTACTTTTATTTCATAAGGATCTTTTATTTCTTTCTATATTTGCATTTCATTTGGACCATATCGTATACCAGCTATAGAAGCTCTATAAAACACCATTTCATTTTTAGTTAAAGTTCCTGTTTTATCGGTAAATATATATCCTACTCTTCCTAAATCATCACATAAAGATGTTGTTCTAGCTGTGGGTATAGTATTAGTTTCTTCAGCGTACATGGATAAATCATATTTAATAAAAAAGGAAATAATAACTCTAACTAATTCTACGCTTACATATAATGATACAGGTATTAACTAACCTATTAACAATAAAAATTCTAAAAATGTTTTTAAATATAAATTTTTAAATCCAGTTGTTTCTAAATAACCCTATTCTGAATCTATATTTAAATATCAATGATTTTTTAAATCTGTTTTATAGAGTCATATTCTTAATCCTGTAAATATAAAGGATAAAATTAACAATAAAACTATTTGAAATAAAATATATCTATCTATTAATAAATCCATACTAGATCTTTTCATAGGACTTGATTTACAATTTAATCTAATTTTAGTTTCTTTTCCTACACTTAATACGGTTCCTAATATTCATTTAGTATTTCTTATTATACAAGTTCTAGGTAAAAACTAAGTAAATAATAATGGACTTTCTTTTTCTTTTAGTATAAGATTTCCTTTTCATCCTGTTTTATCTAATCTTTCATTGGGTAAATCAGATTCTATTATAATATCTAATTTTTCTATATATTTCTAATAATCTTCACCATAATTAAGATAAGTTAAAGCGGAGGATTGTTTTATTTTAAGATTAGTTTCTCCATCTAAAGAAGATGTTTCTAGATTACATATTCCTTGTGGTTCTGAAGAAGTTAATAACATTAAATCAGCGGGAATAGATTCATTTTCTTTTATTAATACTAAATCTCCTGTATTTAAATCTTTTCATTCTACGTCTTCAAATTTATTATTAATATATTTTCTAGTTTTTCTAGCATTAACTTGAACATCCTACTAATATCTTGAATAGTCTTCCATAGTATCTTTTAAGATACTTATACACATTACGAACAATACTGGAAATAATGCAAAAAATGGGGAAAATGATGAGCTTGGCATAAATGACAAAGCACCTATTACTAAAAAATAAACATTTGGCACTTTCTATAACTATTCAAATAATACAAAAAATAATCAATTATTTATAGTATATTTAGTTGATGAAACATAATTATCGGAATATATTGTATCTTTATTACAAGTATTACATAAAATATGGTTTTCGTTTTTCTATTCATTACCAATATGAATGTATCTTATTGTTTCTTTTTCTGTCATTTTTATATATCTTCAACACAAAGAAATTAGATATTATCTATCATTCGGACTTATTATATTATTTTTTATATATTTTATTCAAAAAATAGTTTTATAAAAAAATTATATTTTTTTTTGAATAATTTATTGTAAACATATATTTTTATTTAAATTTATGTAAATATTTTAATAATTTTAATAATGTTTATGTAAAAACATAAATTTAATTATGCACTTTTCTTAAGAATCGATATCTACTGTATACCCATAATATAGATGAAAACATTAACATTTTTAAGAGATAATAAATTAAAAATATTTATATAATTAAAATATAATACCGTAGCCTACTTATATATCATAAAATTATATAATCTTTTTTTATATAAAAAAATCAACTTTAAAATAGAAAATAATTAATATAATATATTCATTATGTATAACAAATAATTATTTGTTAATAATAATAAAATAATTAATTATTAAAAATATATACATATAAAACAATCATAAATTTTTATAAAAAAATATATACATTACATATATCTTATACTTAATAAAAAAGAATATATTCTATTATACTTTAAAAAATACTATAAATATATTTTATTTAAATTTGAGAATTTTTTCAGATTTTAAATTTCTGAAAATAGAACAAAACAGAACAGAATATAGAATAAATATTTTTACTATATGAAAAAATTAAAATATTAAATATAGAAATATAAAAAAAGAATATTATATATAACTAGTAATATATAGACTTTTATTTCATACAAAATAATAAATATTTTATCTTTTGATTTATTTTCTAATATAACAATGAAAAATATAAATTATAATAAATAGTATTATAATAATACACATATATATAAACATATACAAATACATATATACATATATATAAACAACTTATAATAATTTATAATTACTAATTCATATATTTATTTTAAGACAATTTATATTTACATAGTATATAGTATAATAGAATTATAATATAATGTATATTAATAATATATTGGGTTTATTAAAGAAAAATATTTATTCTAAATTTTATTGTTATATATATTGTGATATATATAATATAATATTTTATAATGAATTGAAACATAATATGAGTTGATTATTCATTTATCATAAAAAATAATTTAAAAATAAATTGTATATAGTAGATATATTTTCCGCATAAATTTATTTTTTAAAAATTATATAATAATAAATATTAAATCATATTTCTAGTACAAATAGTAAAATTAAATAAAAATACTTATTTAGTTATATTATAATATATGAAAATATTAAAATGAATATAATAAATAATAATAACAATAATATAATAGATATTGACTATTAAATAAAAAAATATTAATAAATTAGTTTTAGGAATATATTAATAATACATTTGTAATTAACAATAATAACAATAATGATCTTTATATTAAATTATATATTTAAATCATATATTAAATAATCAAAAAATAGATATAGAAAAAGAAGGAAAACATTTAATATAAAAATTATTATTTTTCAAAAAATTACTATGAATCAAAACTTAAATTTAAAAATAAAATAATATCGATACTCTAAAATAATCAGATACTAAATAGAATAGACAATGTATATAATATTATCTTAATAAATAAAATTTTTATACAAAATATAATAACTAAAGATTATAAACCTTATAAATTAGTTTTAAAAAATTTTATTTTTATTTGAATTTATTATTATGATACTTAGATATAAGATAAATTAAATAAAATCTAAAAAAATTATTATATAAAAAAACAAAAAAAAAAAAAAAAGAAAAAAGAAAGAAAGAAGAAGTTATCGTAATGTTACTAGAATTATATATTATAAATATATTATACTTAATGATTTATTTATAGAAATAATTTATATATTAAAAATATAGATAGTAGTATAATTAATTTCAATATAATAAAATTTAAAAAATAATATCTATAAAATATTAAATAAAGATAAAACAGATTTTTATAAAATTTCAAATCTTAATATAAATCTATAATATTATTTAAAAGTTTCATATATATAATATAATAATTTTCAAATAAAAATTTTATAAATTAATTGATAGAAATTTTTTATTTTTATTAACAACAATAAGAATAATAATAAATTAAATACATTTCCTATATTTAGTAATCAGTATTCATAAAAATTCAAAATATTTTATAAAAGTTATTTTATTCCTATAAATAAAGCCGAATAATTTAATTTAGATTTTATAAGAAAATTTATATAATTATAAAGAAAACTCTATATATATATATATATGAAAATAGAAAATATAATTTTTTAAAAAAATTAGAATATGATAAATTAGAATGAGATGTTTAAAAATTTACTAATTAAGAAATTAAGTAATACAAAAAAATTAAATAGTTTATAAATAATAAATATTTAATCGGTAAAGAAGATTATAAAAGATATTCCGTCTTTAATTATTCTACTATATAAATATATTTTAAAAATAATAATAATAATTAATAATAATATTTTTTAAAAAATATTAAATTCCATAGAAAAAGAAAAACTAACTTCATGAAATATAGTTTTACAATATTTAAAATTGAATTCATTAATTTATTCTAAAAAATTGAGATTTTTTTAATTATAAAATAAAAACTAATATTACGACAATTAAAGAAAATTTTGATAATGAATAATGATAATAATTTTATATCAGACTAATAAAATAATACTCCTATAAAATAAAATATAGATAGATTATATATTACTTAATATTTTTTTATTTAAAAATTCTATCTAATTCATTATTAAATTTATCTGAAATTAATGAAATATAATCTCTATCTTAAAATAATATTTATATAGTAATGAATAAATAAATATAAAATTATAAAAAATTAAGAAGAAATCGTAATACTCATACTAATATATAATTTATTTAATTTATATTATGTATATATATTGAAAATAAAGATTCAATTAAATTATAAGAATAGAAGAAATAATAATTTAATACTATAATTATAACTAAAATAAATAATTTATCTAAAGAACTCAATACATATATTATATTTGTTAAAAATATTTTTTCATATTTTGTGATAAGTATATTTATATAATAAATTTAAAACTAGATAAATTTAAATAAAAATTATAAAATAAAAAGAATTAAGTAAAAAATAAAATAATAATAATATTAAATTAGATTTTGATAGATTTTGATAATTCTTCCTATATTATTAATATTATAAGAATATTAAATATGTACTTTAAATATAAAATATAAAAATTATTATTTTCAATTAATTAGAAACTATTTTATTATATTCTACTAATGAATAATATATATACGCATTAGAAATATATAGAAAATTATTATTTTTAAATTTAAAGTAAATAATATAAATTAATAAATTAATAACATTATATAGTCTATAATACTTTATATTTATATTAATATTAATTAGAAATATTCTAAATAAAATAATAAAAATAAATATTATTATTATTATTTTAACATAAATTTAAATGATATAATATAACATTTAATAACAGAAGAAAAATATAAAATATTAACAAATTGTAATAAAAATGTAAAATAAAGATAGTAGTGATGAAGAAAATATCAATGTTTTCTTACTCTTATCCAGGACTACAATATCAGGAACATTATGTGATATAAACTATTCATCTGATAATCTCTTATCAGTCTAAATAGGTGTATCTCATAATATTTTCATATTACCATTCACTGACTATAGGACAGATTCGGATAATGATCAAATTCAGTACGAGCAGTTGCAAGATGATATTTCTTTGCTAGATTAAAATGAATTAATCTAGCAACATCATTATGCCTCTTCTTATACTGATTTTCCTGTACGAGCGGTGCATCTGACAGCAATCGCCTCTATGGTTTGAGGATGATTACTACAATTACACCTTTTCTAGTATAGTCGTCTACCTAATGTATCCTAAGCAAGGGTTATTAAAGCCTCTCCCTAGGACCATTTTTCGGTTGATGTAAGTATCCTATAGACGTCTTAAAATCATTAGCAACCGATAAGGCTACCTCCCTTAAGTACTCTATTTTCTACATTACACCTTGACTATACTACTATAAAGGTTGATGTTGATACCATTGAGATATTTCATAAGTTTTCTTAGGGATAGCCTATAACATACTCAAGAGAAATTCCTTTGGATTTCTCCATCCTAGTATGTCTCTATCTCCTAATTAATCTTATGAACTAGTCTCTAACTAGAACCATTTCATCTCTATTGAATAGAGACTAAACCACGACCACCAAATCTTCTCTTTAAATACAACCGCTCTATTGAAGCAGTTTGGTAATGGAACTTACATTCCATTAATATCTTCCTAGTCTAAACATCTATCTTCTTAAGATCCGACTCATTCAATTAACTATACCGAATGAATACTAGAAAAGGCTTCCAGCTAAGGTATTTATGGCTTTAACCATATTCCTACCATTAAGTTTAGTTAATGTAAGCTTCCTCACTCTTTTAAAATATTCATCGGTTAGTTGAATTTTTAATGGCCTTATCCTATATAGTAGGGCTTTCCTACATGCCTAGATATTTATACTAGGAGGATATTGGTAGATCCTTTAGGGCCTACCACCGTGTATTTAAAGATGGATTTTCTTTAAGAGTAGTCTAGTAGCTACATTTGTCCTTGTTAATAACAAGCCCAATAGTTGCAGCTTCTTCTATAAATACAGAGGATAGATTATTTAACTATTCTGCGCTGTCTGACATGATTTTCATGTCATCCATAAAGAGGAAATGATTCTATCATTTTTTCACCCTTCAGGTGCTGCTAGATTCATTTTTCTACTCACTGCATTCATGCCACTGACAAATAACAGTGGAGATAATGAATCACCTTGCAACACCCCACAGCCTAGTTTAATCTATCCTACTGAAACAGAACTTTTATTTGCTAAAAAGATGTAAAGATATATTTTCACATCCCCATTGGTTTCCTAATGACAGTAACATTGTTACTGCTAACTCCTAAATGTTCAAGTTCCTGTATTATAGAAGAGTGTTTAATAGAGTCATACGCTTTCTAAACATCGTAATAAGCCCATGAATAGCCTTTCGACTATTCTTATGTTTATCACAGATGTTTTTGAAAGTAATAAACTCTCTAAACACCCTAGACCACCTTTTACGGCAGCCTTTTGGTTAGGTTCTAATTTGGTACCAATATCCAGACTTAATTTTGTAGCCAAAATTTTAGTGAATAACTTATACTAAGTATTTAGCAAAGTTATTGGTCTAAAATTTTTAGGATCTGCGGTGTCTCCACCCTTATGAAATAAGAGAGTTTTACCTCTACAAATCCAAGCTGGAATTAAGTCTGGACTACGTAGTCACTCATTGAAAACCTATCTCAAAGGTTCCCAAAGAGCCCTGAAGGTTTTTATATAGTAGTTATATATTCTATCCTCACCCGCTGCTTTCCAAGCTGACAAGCTCTTTACGGCACCTTCAAACTCCTTTTCAGTTATGTACCATGTCATATCCTACTACGAAGATGAACTGGGCAATCCTAGAGGTATATGCTACGATTTATAAATTCCTTCCCAAAATACCTTTGTCTTTAATATTAACTTCTGAATTTCTTCTTCATTAACATCCTAAAGAGTTTTTAAGTTACCTTGACGTACGTTAGTACGGTAAAATAAACCCTCTTTAGTCTCGAAAAGGTGGTTTTGAGCATAGAATTCCCTACAAGAGTTCTTCCTATGCTCCCTTTTCGAGTGTGATTGGATCTTCTATCTTACACACTCAATTTCTCGCTAAATCACACTACGATCATCAGCAGCTTCTTCATTGGAGGTCAATGTCCTCCAATGATTCAGTCTGCGTGATTCTCTCTTAGTGAGTTTAACTTTATTGAGTGTCTTTTGTAAGGAGTTGAGATAACGACCCAATTCACTGACAAAGGATCTCTTGGTGGGTTTGGTCTACGCACCAACAACCTAAATAGATGACCTGGACTTAGTACCATTTACAATATCCTTGTAAATGATACCACCGATGTAAGTTAGATAATTAATAACTTCTATAGAGAAGTTATCCTTATCTAAAGCCTTAATCTCATCAGAGGCTAATAGAGAGGTCATGGCATCATTTATCTTTGAAATGATGTCATACCTTCCACTGAGCTTGTCGAGCCTTAATAGATTTTCACGAGCTTCGATGTCAGACATCTAATCTCATGAGTTCTCTATCTTAGCAAGGAGTCTAAGACGTACGTCGGAGTTGGATGTTGATATTCGGACATCAACACCCACATGTGATTTTTGATTAGTACCACATGGCCGGATGTGTTCTGGCTGATTGGGGATAGACTAATCACTATCCCTATCAGTTTTTCTCCTTTTATTGGAGGAGGTTCGAACTGAGCCTTTCCCGTCATCATATGAGGATGACATAGGGTAGAGTTTTATAGGGCTTGATTCCACCACCCCCTATTTAGGAAAGGTCGCACAAGAGTCTTGAGGAACCTACTCGTAATTAGTGGTGGAACTGCCATTAGAAACATTTAAAACTGATGTATTAAAAATATTAGTAGTAATAAGGGGTTGATCGGATTCGAACCCCTTATTACCATCAGTTAAAATAAAGGAGTGATCTGTCTCAACTCCTTTATTCTTCTAGTCAGGCTTAGACTAGGACTATCCTCCTGATGGAGGTCCCTTCACTTCCTTCTTCCCATTTATGGATCGAAGGAAGTGCTTTTTATAGAAAATTTTCGAATTAATATTCTAATCATTTTCCATATTTGTGTTCTAATTATATTATAAATAAGAATTACTTAATTATTATTTTCTAATTTATTTCATAAAATATATCTTTGTGAAATATCATATAAATAAATTTCATCAGATTTTTCAATATCTTCTAAATTTAAACTATAATTAGAATTCTATTTATCATACTTACTGTATATTATAATATGAGTCTATACATCACATATAAGTTTTATATCATTTATTCCAATATATGGATCATCATAATCTCCATCTTTACAATTTAAATATACAATATCTGTTATAATTATACCTGTATATTCATTATTATAAAATATTTTGTTTATTACTCTTTCCATATATCCATCTTTAAATAATTTATCTTTTCATTCTTCGTTAATTTCATCTTCAAATATAATAATTAAACATTTATATCTACATAGATCTTCTTTAATTTGAGGGATTAATATACCTGTTCATATATATTCTTTTATATCATCAGTAGAATATCTTTTTACTACTTTCTATTTCTTTATTAACAAATCATAATAATATATAAAATCTCAATCATCTATCTATCCTATATACTATATATTGTTTAAGCCTATTGTATTATACTATTCTTTTATAGACTAAGTAAATAACATTTCATTAAATATTGGTATAGGCTTTTTTTCATTGGGATCAATATATTCTTTTTTACATAAATCTTCGAGTCCTTTTATTTTATTAACTATAAAATTACTATTTTTAAATATTTCATTTAAATATTTATTAAGATTTTCATCTATATTATTAAAATTAATAGGTTCAAAAATTTTATATTCATTTATATTTTTAATATTATTTCTTTTTGTTTTAAATTCATTATATAATTTTATTATTTTATTTTCATATTTATTTAAAAAATCTCCAGTTTTTGCATAATATAAATATAAATTTTTATCATCATTTATTTTAATTAACTCTGGGATTTTTATAATATCCTAACTTAATAATTCATCTATTGTCATTTTAATAGGTTCTACTAACTCTATTGATTTTTTCTTTTTAAAATAATATATTGTTGAAAATATGATTAATATAATACTTATAATTAGTATTAATATAATATTTATAATAAATATTATTCTTTTTTTATTATTTATTTTTTCTTTTTTCATTATATTAAAATTATAATTTTTTTGTAGTTAGTTTATTTCTAATTATATTATAAATAAGAATTACTTAATTATTATTTTCTAATTTATTTCATAAAATATATCTTTCTGGAATATCATAAAAATAAATTTCATTTAATTTTTCAATATCTTCTAACTTTAAACTATAATTAAATTTCTATTTATTATACTTACTGTGTATTATAATATGTACTTGAATATTGCATATAAATTTTTTATCATTTATTCCAATATATGGATCATCATAATCTCCATCTTTACAATTTAAATATACAATATCTGTTATAATTATACCTGTATATTCATTATTATAAAATATTCTTCTTATTCATCTTCTCATATATCCATCTTTAAATAATTTCTCTTTTCATTGTTTATTAAGATCATCTTCTCACATATTAATTAAACAACTATATCTACATAGATTTTCTTTAGTTTGAAGAATTAATATACCTGTTCATATATATTCTTTTATATCATCAGTAGAATATTTTTTTAATACTTTCTATTTCTTTACTAACAAATCATAATAATATATAAAATTTCATTCATTCATCTATCTATCCTATATACTATATATTATTTGAGCCTATTATATTACACTTTTCTTTTGTAGACTAAATAAATAATATTTTATTAAATATTGGTATAGGCTTTTTTTCATTAGGATCAATATAATTATATTTTTTATATAAATTTATAATTCTTTCTATGGGGTTTTAGTATCCCTTTAAATAAAAAAATTTATATACTCTATTTAAATATTTATTAAGATGAATGTCTATATTATTAAAATTAATGGACTAAAGAATTTCATATTTATCTATATTCTAACTCTCATTTCGTTTTATCTTAAATTTATTATATAATTCCATTATTTTATTTTCATGTTTATGTAAAAAAATTCCAATTACTATATAATATAAATCAAGATTTTCATTTCTATTCTTAATAATAAATTCTTTACTTTTTATAACATCCTAACTTAATAATTCTTTTATTGTCATTTTAATAGGTCATGAGTTTTCTTATAAAATATTTTATTTAAATTATTAATAATATTATAATAAATATTATCTTTTTATTATTTCTTTTTGTTGTTATTTTTTTTATTTATATTAAAATATAATTTTTTGTAGTTTATTTCTAATTATATTATAAATAAGAATTACTTAATTATTATTTTCTATTTCATTTCATTTTTTGTATCTTTCTGGTATATCATAAAAATAAACTTCACTATCTTTTTTAATATCTTTTATATCTAAAATATAATTAGAATCTTTTTTATTATCTTTATCATATTTACTATATATACTAATATGTATCTAAACATCACATATATTTTTTTTTCATTTAATTCAATTTCTGATTCATTATAATTACTATCTTTACAATTTAAATATATAAGATCCAATATTATTATACCTATAATTTCATTATTATAAAATATTTTTCTTATTTTTCTGTTCATATATCCATCTTTAAATAATTTTTATATTTATTTTTTATTAAGATCATCTTCAAACATATCAATTAAACATTTATATCTATCTGTAATTTTATTGTTTTCAGGTATTAATATAGATGTTCATATATATTCTTTTATATTATCTATAAAAGAATATTTTTTTACTACTTTCTATTCTTTTTATTAGCAAATCATAATAATATATAAAATCTCATTCATCTATATATCCTATATACTATATATTATTTGAGCCTAATTTATTATATTGTTCTTTTTTAGACTAAGTAAATAATATTTCATTAAATACAGGAACAGACTTTTTTCATTAGAATTAATATATTCACAATCTTCAAATAAATCCTTAATTCCAATAATGTTATTAATTATTTGAGAATATTTAATTATAAATATATTAAATATTTTATTTAAATATTTATTAAGATTCTTATCAATGTTATTAAAATTGATAGGTTCAAAAATTTTACATTTATCTATATTCTAATTCTCATTTCTTTTTATTTTAAATTTACTATATAATTCCATTATTTTATTATTATGTTTATATAAAAAATCTCTAACTTCTACATAATATAAATTAAAATTTAGAATTTTACTCTCAGTAATAAATTCTCTATTTTTTATAATATCCTAACTTAATAATTCTTCTGTGGTTATTTTAATAGGGTCTGGTTTTAATAGAGGTTTTTCTTTAAAATATTTTATTGAAATTATTATTGATATAATAATAAATATTAATAATATTATTATAATAATAAATATTATTTTTTTATTATTTTCTTTTGTTGTTATTTTTTTCATTTATATTAAAATATAATTTTTTTGTAGTTAGTTTATTTCTAATTATATTATAAATAAGAATTACTTAATTATTATTTTCTAATTTATTTCATAAAATATATCTTTGTGGAATATCATATAAATAAATTTCATTTAATTTTTCAATATCTTCTAACTTTAAACTATAATAATTAGAATTTTCCTTTTCATACTTGCTATATATTATAATATGTACTTGAGCATCACATATAAGTTTTTCATCATTTATTTCAATATCTGGATCATTATAATCTCCATCTGTACAATTTAAATATACAATATCTATTATAATTATGCCTGTATATTCATTATTATAAAATATTTTGTTTATTACTCTTTCCATATATCCATCTTTAAATAATTTATCTTTTCATTGTTTATTAAGATCATCTTCTCACATATTAATTAAACATCTATATCTATATAGATTTTCTTTAATTTGAGGAATTAATATAGATGTTAATCAATATTTTTTTATATTATCTATAAAAGAATATCTTTTTACTACTTTCTATTTTTTTACTAACAAATCATAATAATATATAAAATCTCATTCATCTATCTATCCTATATACTATATATTATTTAAACCCATTATATTATACTATTCTTTTGTAAACTAAGTAAATAATATTTCATTAAATATTAATATAGGCTTTTTTTCATTAGGATCAATATATTCATGATCTTTAAATAAATCTTTAATTTCAATAATTTATTTTTATTTAACTATAAAATTACTATTTTAAAATATTTCATTTAAATATTTATTAAGATTTTCATCTATATTATTAAAATTAATAGGTTGAAGGATTTTATATTCATTTATATTTTTAATATTATTTTATTTTATTTTAAATTTATTATATAATTTATTATTTTATTTTCATGTTTATTAAAAAATCTCTAGTTTTTACATAATATAAATTAAAATATTCATTTTCATTTTTTTTAATAAATTTTTTTTTTTTATAATATCCTAACTTAATAATTCTTCTATTGTTCATTTTAATAGATTCTGGTCTATTGATTTTTTTTTTTTTTAAAATAATTTATTATTGAAAATATGATTAATATAATACTTATAATTAGTATTAATATAATTATTATAATAAATATTATTCTTTTTTTATTATTTTTTTTTTCTTTATATATTCCATTAAATTAATTAATTTTTTTTGTAGTTAGTTTATTTCTAATTATATTATAAATAAGAATTACTTAATTATTATTTTCTAATTTATTTCATAAAATATATCTTTGTGGAATATCATAAAAATAAATTTCATTGAATTTTTCAATATCTTCTAACTTTAAACTATAATTAGAATTCTATTTATCATATTTACTGTATATTATAATATGAGTCTAAACATCACATATAAGTTTTATATCATTTATTCCAATATATGGATCATTATAATCTCCATCTTTACAATTTAAATATACAATATCTGTTATAATTATACCTGTATATTCATTGTTATAAAATATTTTTCTTATTACTCTTCTCATATATCCATCTTTAAATAATTTATCTTTTCATTGTTTATTAAAATCATCTTCTCACATATTAATTAAACAACTATATCTACATAGATTTTCTTTAGTTTGAGGAATTAATATAACTGTTCATATATATATTCTTTTATATCATCTATAAAAAGAATTTTTTTTACTACTTTCTATTGTTTTACTAACAAATCATAATAATATATAAAATCTCATTCATCTGTCTATCCTATATACTATATATTATTTGTATTTATTATATTATACTTTTCTTTAGTAGACTAAATAAATAATATTTTATTAAATATTGGGGTAGTTTTTTTTCATTGGGATCAATATATTCATGATCTTCTAATAAATATTTAAGTTCTTTTATTTTATTAACTATAAAATTACTATTTTTAAGTTTATCAAGTATTTCATTTAAATATATATTAAGATTTTTATCTATATTATTAAAATTGATAGTTTCAAAAATTTTATATTCATTTATATTTTTAATATTATTTCTTTTTATTTTAAATTCATTATATAATTTTATTATTTTATTTTCATGATTTTGTAAAAAATCTTTAGTTTTTGCATAATATAAATTAAAATATTCATCATCATTTATTTTAATTAATTCTGATTTTTTTTATAATATCCTAACTTAATAATTCATCTATTGTCATTTTAATAGATTCTAACTCTATTATTTTTTTTTTTTTTTAAAATAATTTATTATTGAAAATATGATTAATATAATACTTATAATTAGTATTAATATAATATTTTATTATTTCTTTTTTTATTTGTTTTTTTTTTTCATTATATTAAATTATAATTTTTTTGTAGTTTATATAATTTTTAAGTTTATTTCTAATAAATATTTAAAATAATAATAATAATTTTCATTATATTTACTATATAATATATAATAAACATCCTATATATATTTTTATCATTTATTCCAATATCTATATAATATATAATAACCATCTTTACAATCTAAATATACAAAATCAAATATTATTATATCTATATATTTATTATTAGTATAATCTATATGAACACAAACATAGAAAATGATTAGGATATCAATTCGAAAATTTTCCATAAAAAGCACTTCCTTCGATCCAGAAATGGGAAGAAAGAAGTGAAGGGACCTCCATCAGGAGGATAGTCCTAGTCTAAGCCTGACTAGAAGAATAAAGGGGTTGAGACAGATCTCCCTTTATTTTATTAGTAATAACTAATTCGAATCCGATCAACCTTAGTTTTAAATGTTTCAGTTTTAATGGCAGTTCCACCACTAATTACGAGTAGGTTCCTCAAGACTCTTGTGCGACCTTTCCTAAATAGGGGTGGTGGAATCAAGCCCTATAAAACTCTACCCTATGTCATCCTCATATGATGACGGGAAAGGCGCAGTTCGAACCTCCTCCAATAAAAGGAGAAAAACTGATAGGGATAGTGATTAGTCTATCCCCAATCAGCCAGAACACATCCGGCCATGTGGTACTAATCAAAAATCACATGTGGGTGTTGATGTCCGAATATCAACATCCAACTCCGACGTACGTCTTAGACTCCTTGCTAAGATAGAGAACTCATGAGATTAGATGTCTGACATCGAAGCTCGTGAAAATCTATTAAGGCTCGACAAGCTCAGTGGAAGGTATGACATCATTTCAAAGATAAATGATGCCATGACCTCTCTATTAGCCTCTGATGAGATTAAGGCTTTAGATAAGGATAACTTCTCTATAGAAGTTATTAATTATCTAACTTACATCGGTGGTATCATTTACAAGGATATTGTAAATGGTACTAAGTCCAGGTCATCTATTTAGGTTGTTGGTGCGTAGACCAAACCCACCAAGAGATCCTTTGTCAGTGAATTGGGTCGTTATCTCAACTCCTTACAAAAGACACTCAATAAAGTTAAACTCACTAAGAGAGAATCACGCAGACTGAATCATTGGAGGACATTGACCTCCAATGAAGAAGCTGCTGATGATCGTAGTGTGATTTAGCGAGAAATTGAGTGTGTAAGGTAGAAGATCCAATCACACTCGAAAAGGGAGCATAGAAAGAACTCTTGTAGGGAATTCTATGCTCAAAACCACCTTTTCGAGACTAAAGAGGGTTTATTTTACCGTACTAACGTACGTCAAGGTAACTTAAAAACTCTTTAGGATGTTAATGAAGAAGAAATTCAGAAGTTAACATTAAAGACAAAGGTATTTTTTGGGAAGGAATTTATAAATCGTAGCATATACCTCTAGGATTGCCCAGTTCATCTTCGTAGTAGGATATGACATGGTACATAACTGAAAAGGAGTTTGAAGGTGCCGTAAAGAGCTTGTCAGCTTGGAAGGCAGCGGGTGAGGATAGAATATATAACTACTATATAAAAACCTTCAGGGCTCTTTGGGAACCTTTGAGATAGGTTTTCAATGAGTGACTACGTAGTCCAGACTTAATTCCAGCTTGGATTTGTAGAGGTAAAACTCTCTTATTTCATAAGGGTGGAGACACCGCAGATCCTAAAAATTTTAGACCAATAACTTTGCTAAATACTTAGTATAAGTTATTCACTAAAATTTTGGCTACAAAATTAAGTCTGGATATTGGTACCAAATTAGAACCTAACCAAAAGGCTGCCGTAAAAGGTGGTCTAGGGTGTTTAGAGAGTTTATTACTTTCAAAAAACATCTGTGATAAACATAAGAATAGTCGAAAGGCTATTCATGTGGCTTATTACGATGTTTAGAAAGCGTATGACTCTATTAAACACTCTTCTATAATACAGGAACTTGAACATTTAGGAGTTAGCAGTAACAATGTTACTGTCATTAGGAAACTAATGGGGATGTGAAAAATATCTTTACATCTTTTAGCAAATAAAAGTTCTGTTTCAGTAGGATAGATTAAACTAGGCTGTGGGGTGTTGCAAGGTGATTCATTATCTCCACTGTTATTTGTCAGTGGCATGAATGCAGTGAGTAGAAAAATGAATCTAGCAGCACCTGAAGGGTGAAAATGATAGAATCATTTCCTCTTCATGGATGACATGAAAATCATGTCAGACAGCGCAGAATAGTTAAATAATCTATCCTCTGTATTTATAGAAGAAGCTGCAACTATTGGACTTGTTATTAACAAGGACAAATGTAGCTACTAGACTACTCTTAAAGAAAATCCATCTTTAAATACACGGTGGTAGGCCCTAAAGGATCTACCAATATCCTCCTAGTATAAATATCTAGGCATGTAGGAAAGCCCTACTATATAGGATAAGGCCATTAAAATTCAACTAACCGATGAATATTTTAAAAGAGTGAGGAAGCTTACATTAACTAAACTTAATGGTAGGAATATGGTTAAAGCCATAAATACCTTAGCTGGAAGCCTTTTCTAGTATTCATTCGGTATAGTTAATTGGAATGAGTCGGATCTTAAGAAGATAGATGTTTAGACTAGGAAGATATTAATGGAATGTAAGTTCCATTACCAAACTGCTTCAATAGAGCGGTTGTATTTAAAGAGAAGATTTGGTGGTCGTGGTTTAGTCTCTATTCAATAGAGATGAAATGGTTCTAGTTAGAGACTAGTTCATAAGATTAATTAGGAGATAGAGACATACTAGGATGGGAAATCCGAAAGGAATTTCTCTTGAGTATGTTATAGGCTATCCCTAAGAAAACTTATGAAATATCTCAATGGTATCAACCTCAACCTTTATAGTAGTATAGTCAAGGTGTAATGTAGAAAATAGAGTACTTAAGGGAGGTAGCCTTATCGGCTGCTAATGATTTTAAGACGTCTATAGGATACTTACATCAACCGAAAAATGGTCCTAGGGAAGAGGCTTTAATAACCCTTGCTTAGGATACATTAGGTAGACGACTATACTAGAAAAGGTAATTGTATAATCATCCTCAAACCATAGAGGTATTGCTGTAATCATCTCTCAAACCATAGAGGCGATTGCTAGATTAATTCAGATAGCAAAGAACTTATCTTGCAATTTATTTGATCATTATCCGGAATCTGTCCTATAGTCAGTGAATGGTAATGTGAAAATATTATGAGATACACCTATTTAGACTGATAAGAGATTATTAGATGAATAGTTTATATCACATAATGTTCCTGATATTGTAGTCCTGGATAAGAGTAAGAAAACATGCTGAATCATTGAGATTACGGTCTGTAGTGATAGGTATGTTGCCTTAAAGGAAAAGAGCTAAAAAGAGAGATACCTTCCATTGGCAACTGAGCTGGGTCTACTCTGAGACGTGAAGACTATTGTTGTTCCAGTAGCTATAGGTGCCTTTGGCGCTGTTACAAAGAACTTCAATCGTCTGATTTCAGAGGTCATTTCTGCCAATATATAGGCAAGTAGGTGGTCACAGAAATCCGTGGAACATTAGATATCGTTTTCAATAAACTTGCATAATATTTAAAACATTAAATAAATAATTAATTTTTTAAAAATTATATTATTAAATATAATAATAATAATACTAGTAATATTTAGTATAAGATGTTCTATATTCTTTTTATTTCATGAATTATATATATCATATAATTCTATGAATCTTTACAATTTAAATATATGAATGTATTTTATTTTTATTCCTAATATATTCTATCTTTTTATAAAATATTTTTTTTATTCTTTTTTAGTATATTTATCTTTCAATTTTAAATAATTTTTTTTTTCATTTTTTTATTAATTTTATCTTCTATTATATTATATTATAACATTTATATATATATTAGATTTTTTTATTTTAATTTAATATTTTTTTAATTTAACTATTAATATATTTATAAATATTTTTAAATTATCAATAGAATATCTTTTTACTATCTCAAAACTAGTTTTCTATTTCTTTATTAATAAATCATAATAATATATAAAATCTCATTCATCTGTCTATCCTAAATATACTATATATTATTTAACCCCTATTATATTATTTTATTCTAATTTTGTAGACTAATTGAATAACATTTCATTAAATATTCTAATATTATTTCTAGATTTTTCATTTTTTAATCAATATAAATTCATGATCTTTTACAATTATAAATTTTTTTAATTTTAAATTTTATTTTATTATATATATTAATTTTATTATTATTATAATAATTAATTTATTTTTTATTTCATTTAAATATTTTTATTTAATATTTTTATCTACATTATTATTAAAATTAATATATATATAAATATTTTTATATTTAAATTTTTTAAATTTTTTTAATGATTTTTTCTATATTTTTATCTTAAATTTAATTTATATAATTTTTTTATTTTTTTTTTATAATTTATTTAAAAAATTTCTAATTTCTACATAAATATAAATTAAAAATTTTTAATTTCACTTCTATATTAATAAATTATAATTTTTTTTATAATATCAAACTTATTAATAATTCTTAATTTTTATTGTTATTTTAATAGATTCTGGTTTTATATTGTTTTTTAAAATTTTTCTTTTTTAAAATATTTTTTATCAATTTTATTAATTTATATAATATTTATTAATTATTATTTTCTTTAATAATTTTTTATAATAAATATTTTTCTTTTATTGTTTCTTTTTTTTTTTTTATTTAAATATATAATTTTTGTAATTTATATTAAATTTTTGTAGTTTATTTATAATTATATTTAATAAAATATTATTTAATTATTATTTTCTAATTTATTTCATAAAATATATCTTTGTGGGATATTATATAAATAAATTTCATTGAATTTTTCAACATCTTCTATATTTAAACTATAATTAGAATTCTATTTATCGTACTTACTATATATTATAATATGAGTCTATACATCACATATAAGTTTTATATCATTTATTTCAATATTTGGATCATCATAATCTCCATCTTTACAATTTAAATATATAAAATCTGATATAATTATACCTGTATATTCATTGTTATAAAATATTTTGTTTATTATTCTTCTCATATATCCATCTTTAAATAACTTTTCTTTTCATTCTTTATTAAGATCATCTTCAAACATATTAATTGAACATCTATATCTATATAGACCTTCTTTAGTTTGGGGAATTAATATAAATGTTCATATATGTTTTTTTACTACTTTCTATTTCTTTACTAACAAATCATAATAATATATAAAATCTCATTCATCTATCTATCCTATATACTATATATTATTTGAGTCTATTATATTATACTATTCTTTTGTAGTCTAAGTAAATAATATTTTATTAAATATTGGTACATGCTTTTTTTCATTGGGATCAATATATTCATGATCTTCAAATAAATCTTCGAGTTCTTTTATTTTATTAACTATAAAATTACTATTTATAATTTTATCAAGTATTTCATTTAAATATTTATTAAGATTTTCATCTATACTATTAAAATTAATAGGTTCAAAAATTTTATATTCATTTATATTTTTAATATTATTTCTTTTTATTTTAAATTCATTATATAATTTTATTATTTTATTTTCATATTTATTTAAAAAATCTCCAGTTTTTACATAATATAAATTAAAATATTCATTATTTTACTTTTAATTAATTCATCTTTTTTTATAATATCCTAACTTAATAATTCTTCTATTGTTATTTTAATAGATTCTGGTTTTCTATTGATTTTTTTTTCTTTTTAAAATAATTTATTATTGAAAATATGATTAATATAATACTTATAATTAGTATTAATATAATACTTATAATAAATATTATTCTTTTTTATTATTTCTTTTTTTTTTTTTTCATTATATTAAATTATAATTTTTTTATTTTATATCTTATTTTACGTTTATTTATAAAAATATATTTTAAAATAAATATTATTTAATTATTATTTTCTAATTTATTTCATAAAATATATCTTTGTGGGATATCATATAAATAAAATTCATTGAATTTTTCAATATCTTCTATATTTAAACTATAATTAGAATTCTATTTATAGTACTTACTATATATTATAATATGAGTCTAAACATCACATATAAGTTTTATATCATTTATTCCAATATCTGGATCATTATAATTTCCATCTTTACAATTTAAATATATAATATCTATTATAATTATGCCTATATATTCATTATTATAAAATATTTTTCTTAATATTCTTCTCATATATCCATCTTTAAATAACTTTTCTTTTCATTCTTTATTAAGATCATCTTCTCACATATTAATTAAACAACTATATCTATATAGACTTTCTTTAGTTTGAGGAATTAATATAGCTGTTCATATATATTCTTTTATATCATCAGTAGAATATTTTTTTAATACTTTCTATTTCTTTACTAACAAATCATAATAATATATAAAATCTCATTCATCTGTCTATCCTATATACTATATATTATTTGAGTCTATTATATTATACTATTCTTTTGTAGACTAAGTAAATAACATTTCATTAAATATTGGTACAGGCTTTTTTTCATTGGGATCAATATATTCATGATTTTTGAATAAATATTTAAGTCTTTTTATTTTATTAACTATAATATTACTATTTTTAAGTATTTCATTTAAATATTTATTAAGATTTTCATCTATACTATTAAAATTAATAGGTTCAAAAATTTTATATTCATTTATATTTTTAATATTATTTCTTTTTATTTTAAATTCATTATATAATTTTATTATTTTATTTTCATGTTTATATAAAAATCTCCAGTTTTTACATAATATAAATTAAAATTTAGAATTTCATTTTAGTAATAAAATTCTATATTTTTTATAATATCCTAACTTAATAATTCTTCTATTGTTATTTTAATAGGTTCTGGTTCTATTGATTTTTTTCTTTTTTAAAATAATTTATTGAAATTATTATTGATATAATACTTATAATTATTATTAATATAATAATTATAATAAATATTATTCTTTTTTTATTGTTTCTTTTTTCTTTTTTCATTTAAATATTAAATTATAATTTTTTGTAGTTAGTTTATTTATAATTATATGTTAATAAGAATTACTTAATTATTATTTTCTAAGTTATTTCATGATATATATCTTTCTGGAATATCATAAAAATAAAATTCATCGGATTTTTCAATATCTTCTAAATTTAAACTATAATTAGAATTCTCTTTATTATATTTACTGTATATTATAATATGTACTTGAATATCGCATACAAGTTTTTCATCGTTTATTCCAATATTTGGATCATTATAATCTCCATCTTTACAATTTAAATATACAATATCTGTTATAATTATACCTACATATTCATTATTATAAAATATTCTTCTTATTCATCTTCTCATATATCCATCTTTAAATAATTTATCTTTTCATTCTTTATTAAGATCATTTTCTAACATATTAATTAAACATTTATATCTACATATATTTTCTTTAGTTTGGGGAATTAATATACCTGTTCATATATATTCTTTTATATCATCAATAGAATATCTTTTTACTATTTTCTATTTCTTTATTAACAAATCATAATAATATATAAAATCTCATTCATCTATCTATCCTATATACTATATATTATTTGAGCCTATTATATTATACTATTCTTTTGTAGACTAAGTAAATAACATTTCATTAAATATTGATATAGGATTTTTTTCATTAGAATCAATATAATTATATTTTTTACATAAATCTTTAATTTTACGTATATCATTAATTATTCAAGAAGATTCATGTATAAATTCATTAAGTATTTCATTTAAATATTTATTGATATTGTTATTAATATTATTAAAATTAATGAACTAAAGAATTTCATATTCTTCTATATTTTGAACTTCATTTCTTTTTATTTTAAATTTATTATATAGTCCTATTATTTTATTTTCATTTTTATGTAAAAAATCATTAACTTCTACATAATATAAATTAAAATCTCAAGTTTTACTCTCAGTAATAAATATTTTATTTTTCATAATATTCTAGCTTAATAATTCTTCTATTGTTATTTTAATAGATTCTGGTTTTACTATAGATTTTTCTTTAAAATAATTTATTGTAATAATAATTGATATAATAATTGTAATTATTAATAACAATAATATAATAAATAATATCTTTTTATTATTTCTTTTTTGTTTTTTCATTTAAATATGATTTTTTGTAGTTTATATAATTTTTTGTAGTTTAATTTATAATTATATTTAAAATAAGAATTATTTAATTATTATTTTCTATTTCATTTCATTTATTATATCTTTCTGGAATATCATATAAATAAATTTCAATATCTTTTTTCAATATCTTTTATATTTAAATTAAAATTATTTTCATTATATTTAATATATATACTAATATGTAACTAAACATCACATATAAATTTTTTATCATTTATTTCAATTAAAAAATCATTATAATTACTATCTTTACAATTTAAATATAAAAAATTCAATATTATTATAGTTATATTTTTATTATTATAAAATATTTTCATTATTATTTTTATATATCCATCTTTATATATTTTACTTATTCATTCTTTATCTATATCATCTTCAAACATATTAATTAAACATTTATATCTAGATTCAATTTTATTATTTTCAGGTATTAATATAACTGTTCATAAATATTCTTTTATATCACCAATAGTATATCCTTTTAGAACTTTCTATTTCTTTACTAACAAATCATAATAATATATAAAATCTCAATCATCTATCTATCCTATATACTATATATTATTTATTACCTATTATATTATACTATTCTTTTGTAGATGAAGTAAATAATATTTCATTAAATATTGGTATAGGCTTTTTTTCATTAGGATCAATATATTCATGATCTTCTAATAAATATTTAAGTCCTTTTATTTTATTAACTATAATATTACTATTTCAAAAATTATCAAGTATTTCATTTAAATATATATTAAGATTTTGATCTATATTATTAAAATTGATAGGTTGAAAAATTTTATATTCATTTATATTTTTAATATTTTTCTTTTTATTTTAAATTCATTATATAATTTTATTATTTTATTTTCATATTTATTTAAAAAATCTCCAGTTTTTACATAATATAAATTAAAATATTCATTATCATTTATTTTAATTAATTCCATCTTTTTTATAATATCCTGACTTAATAATTCTTCTATTGTTATTTTAATAGATTCTAACTCTATTGATTTTTTCTTTTTAAAATAACATATTATTGAAATTATTATTAATATAATACTTATAATTATTATTAATATAATAATTATAATAAATATTATTCTTTTTTTATTATTTCTTTTTTTTTTTTTTATTCCATTAAATTATAATTTTTTTGTAAGTTAGTTTATTTCTAATTATTTTTTTTAATTTTATGAATTTTAAAATTAAATTAATTAAAGTTTCTAATGGCCGCCTTATGCACCTTTACTCCGCCAGACGATATCTAATGTTCCACGGATTGCTCTGTGGACCACCTACTTGCCTATGTTGGCAGGTATGACCTCTGAAATCAGACGATTGAAGTTCTTTGTAACAGCACCAAAGGCACCTATAACTACTGAAACAACAATAGTCTTCACGTCTCAGAGTAGACCCAGCTCAGTTGCCAATGGAAGGTACCTCTCTTTTTTAGCTCTTTCCTTTAAGGCAACATACCTATCACTACAGACCGTAATCTCAATGATTCAGCATGTTTTCTTACTCTTATCCAGGACTACAATATCAGGAACATTATGTGATATAAACTATTCATCTGATAATCTCTTATCAGTCTAAATAGGTGTATCTCATAATATTTTCACATTACCATTCACTGACTCTAGGACAGATTCCGGATAATGATCAAATTCAGTACGAGCAGTTGCAAGATGATATTTCTTTGCTAGATTAAAATGAATTAATCTAGCAACATCATTATGCCTCTTCTTATACTGATTTCCTGTACGAGCGGTGCATCTGACAGCAATCGCCTCTATGGTTTGAGGATGATTACTACAATTACACCTTTTCTAGTATAGTCGTCTACCTAATGTATCCTAAGCAAGGGTTATTAAAGCATCTTCCCTAGGACCATTTTTCGGTTGATGTAAGTATCCTATAGACGTCTTAAAATCATTAGCAGCCGATAAGGCTACCTCCCTTAAGTACTCTATTTTCTACATTACACCTTGACTATACTACTATAAAGGTTGAGGTTGATACCATTGAGATATTTCATAAGTTTTCTTAGGGATAGCCTATAACATACTCAAGAGAAATTCCTTTCGGATTTCTCCATCCTAGTATGTCTCTATCTCCTAATTAATCTTATGAACTAGTCTCTAACTAGAACCATTTCATCTCTATTGAATAGAGACTAAACCACGACCACCAAATAACTAACAGTAGAAATAATAAATTAATCATCTTATAACACCTCTATATTTTAATTAAATATATCCTATTATAAAAGAACTTTAAATATAAAATAAATCCTTTTTAATCTTTGAAAAGGCAGTTTTATGTTATTTATACTCAATCTAAATAGATGAACTTAATTTAGTATCATTTACAATATCCTTTTAGATAGTACAATTGATGTAAGTTATCTTTATCTAAAGCCTAAATCTTATTAGAGACTGATAGAGAGGTCATTGCATCGTTTATATTTGAAACAATATCATGCCTTTTACTAAGCTTATCTAGCCTCAATAGATTTTTAAGAAATTCGATGCCAGATATCTAATCTCATGGATTTTATATCTTTATAAGGAGTCTAAAATTTAAGTCAGAGATAAATGTTGATATTCAGATATCAACACTCACATGTGATTTTGATTAGTACTATATAACCGAATGTATTCTGGTTGATTGGGAATAGATTAATCACTATCCTTATCAGTTTTTCTCCCCTTAATGGAGAGAATATAAACAATGTTTTCCCTATCATCATATGAAGATAATTTCTAAGATATGTTTAAACATGATTCTATAACTTTCTAATTAAAGATATATGTAAGAATTCTAAAAATCTTTATCTAAACTAATATTGATAATGGAGCTTTTACAAGATACTAATAAACCTGAACTAAAATTATTAGAAATAATAAGAGATTGTTCTGTTTCTAATCCCCTATTCTTCTAACCATGGTTAGACTAAAACTATCCTCCTATTAGAGATCCTTTTACTTTTCTCTTCTCATTTCTGAGTCAAAGAAAGTGCTACTTATGGAAATTTTCCGAATTATTATTCTAATCATTTCTAATTTTATATTATTGATTATCTATAATAAATTTCCTTTCTATATTAACTTTTTTTATTCAATTTAAAAAAATAATTTTATTAAACATTTTTGGATTTTTAAATAAAAATTGTTCCTCTTAAACTATTTAATTTTTTAAAATTTAATTATTATATAATCCTTTTATAATATAACTAAGGTATTATTTTTTGTTTTCAAATTTTATTAAAGATTTTATAATAAAATATTAATTGTTTTGTTAATTTAAAATTTATTTTTAACATAAAGTTTTTAATATTATCTTTATTATATACTTTATATCTATTAACCTATATTTTTAACTTCTTATATTATTTTTTTTTTTTTTGAGATTTCTTTTCTATAATATTATTATAATATAAGGATTATTGATTCTATTTATGTAATAATTTCTAAAATATAACTGTTATTCTTTATTTTATTTATTATAATTTGTTATTTTTATTATCTAGAATAATATTATTAAGTAAATTTCAATCTTTAATTTATTAAAATTTTTATAATTTTAAATTTTTTATTTTTATATATTTGATATAAATTATGTTTTTAATTTATATTTACAATATTATTTTTAATAAATTATTTCTATGTTAACTAAATAAATTTTTTAGATATTTTTATTTTTATACTTTCTTTTTTTATTTAAATTTTATTATAAATATATAATAATTACTATATATAGAGATATTTTTTTAAAATCTAATATTTTACATACTACTTTTATATTTTTTTTAATTAAAAATAATCAATTTTTTTATTTACGAAACTTTTTATTATTTGATTTACTTAAATCATTTAATGAATTTATTTATAGAATAATTATTTTAAAAATATACTATTTTCATTTTCTTTATTAATATATATTTTTCTCTTATTTTATTTTTACATTTATATCATCTCTAATTATTATAATATTTTTATTTTATTAATTTTATTATTAAATTCTTAATAGAATGAGTCTTTACTTCTATGAATTTTATTATTTATAAATGTTTAATATTTAATATATATTAAATTTTTATATTTATCTTTTATTATAAACATATATTATTAATTTATTAATTATATTATATTTTATAATTAAATCATTTAAACTCTTATTTATTATATATATATATATTATTTTAGGGTTATTTAGAATTTTTATTTAATAATTTCATTATTCTATTTTCAGGTTATCTTAATTTATTTACTTCTAAAATTTTTTATCTTTAACTTATTTCATTATTAACTAAAATTGTTTTAAAATAATATTTAGTTCATTTCTAATATATTAAATTTTTTAGAAATGTTTTCTTTTCATAAATAATTGACAATATTTTTAATAATAAATTATTAATTTTTTTACATTTATTTCTTATATTTTAAAATTTCAATATATATAACTATTATAATTATAATTAAATATTATATCAGATAAAAATTAATATATTATATATAATATGATGATTTTAGATTATATAAATATTATTTATAAAATAAAAAAATATAATAATTATTAAATTAATTTTTTTATAATTTTTTTAAATATATCTATTTCATAAATTATAATTTTATTTAGTTCTTCTTTATATTATAATTTTAATATTAATTTTTTAAATAATAAATTTTTAATTTTTTGTTATTTTAAAATACTATATTAATTATTTAATAAATCATTAAAAATTTATTAAATTGATCTATATATTAAATAATTCAAGATACATTATCTTTTTTTTTAATAATATTCGTTTTTACTTTTATTAATATTTTAAATTTATAATAATATTAATATTTTAAAATATATTTTAAAAATAAATTTATTTAAAATTTATAATAAAAATGATAAAATATATGTTAAAATACATAAAATTTAATAATATTATATATTAGATAATATTAATATAAAAATCTCCGTTATTATTATATTTTTATAAACATTATTTTTTTATTTTATATAATATTTAAAAATACATAAAAATTAAATACATGAGATTAAAATAGTTAATTACATATTTAAAGCTTTTTTTATTTAATATATTTTTTAAAGCATATATAGTTACAATATTGTTATTTTTATTGATAGCATTATATCTTTATTCTATTTATTTAGTATCAAGAACAAATATACAAGGTATCGAAACAGATAATATTTTAAACAGTGATATACCTTTATATGAAGAAATTAAGTATGAAATAGAATTCCCTATATTACCATTATATTGAGAATTTTTACCTTTAAATTTAGTTAAAAATGGATTTTTTATATTAAATTAGAGTCCTATAATAAGTATAAGTTTAGAATATTGACAAAAAAATATAGATATTTTAGATGAAAATATAACAACAACTATTTATAAAGAACTAGAAGATGGGTCAATATACATAGATGCATTTGTATTTAAAAATGAAAATAATAATGTTATCGATATATACACAACAAATTTATTTGACAATAATAGTTATGTTATTCCTTTTAATAAAATAAATTTAACATCTGATTTTTATGATATTTGGAGTTTTTAGTTAGGGATATAGGGAATGACTGAAATAGGAATGTTTATGGAAATATGTCCTTTATTACAATATTCTGCAGCAGCATTATATTTATGAGATAGAAATAATAATAATTATTTTATTAAAAAAAATAATGAAAAAAATGATGAAATAATATTTAAAATAAGTCCAGAAATATATTTACATTATAGAAAATAGACTATGAAAATTTTACAATCTTAGGATATGAATTAGAATAAAGATATAAGAGATATAAGAGAATTTTGATATGCGCCATATCCCATGTTTAGTTATATTATATTTTTTATATTAGATTCAACTTATAAGATTTTATATATTCCTGTATGATTTAGATATATTAATTTCTTTATAAATTAGAAAATTTTAGATTATTTAACATCAATTGGCGTACCAAGAATTTACGGATCATATTCATTTTTAATTATATTAATATTATTTGTAATTGTAATAACATGTGCAACAAGTATATCTATAGTTGCAATGGTTGGTTCTAAAGTAGAGATATCATTTGGATTTTTCTTTTTTATTGTTATATTTATATATTTTTCAATGTATAATTATATAGTTTTTTTATATTTCTTATGTAAAAAAACATTGATATCATGAGGATTAGGAATATATTCATTAATAATAATAGGTCTTTATCATTATTATAATAAATATACAATAAATACAGTATTTGAATGATTATTACCAGAGATATCTATGTATCAAATTTTTAAATTATCTTTAAAAATAATATATGAAACAAATTATTTATCTAAAATGAATAATAAAAAATTATTTATTAATTTAAAATGAATATTTTTATCTATTGACGGAGTTACTACAAGTATATTTGGATATATAATTAGATATATAGTTGCAGTAATAATATTCTCATCGATCATATTATTATTAGATGATTATGAAAGTATAAAATTATGATTTGAATATAGCTATTTTATTTGAAAAAGAAGATTTAGAAAATTATTTTCAAATAAAAAATCAAACATAGAATTCGAATATAAAGAAAAATTAAAATTTAAAACTGCGATTTTATATGTTAATAAAACAAGTAAAATATATTATACAGGTTGATATAATAAATTTATTGCATTAGATAATGTATCACTTAATATAGAAAATAATACTATATGTATATTATCAGGATTTAATGGAGCTGGAAAAACTACTTTAATGGAGTTGATAAATGGCTCGCAATTATAGAGTAAGGGTAATATTTATATTAAAGGAAAAAATATATTATATCATAAAGACCATATGTTATCAGTAGTTGGATATGCGCCATAGTTTTCAAAATATATACCAGGATGATCATTTTTAGATCATGTAAATTTAGTATCTGCTTTTAAGAATTTTTCCTATTCTAAAGCTTTAAAAAATGTTACTGAATTAGCAGAATTATTAGATATGAAAGATAAATTGAATTCACCTTTAAATAAAGTATCAGGAGGATAGTTAAAGAAGATGGCATTTATGTTAGCATATGCATGTGATCCATCAGTTGTTATATTAGATGAAGTAACTGCACCATTAGATTTAGAAACTAAAAGAAAAATAATAAATATTATTAAAGAAAAAAGTATAGATAAGGTAACTATAATAACTACTCATATAATGTCTGAAATAGAAGAATACAATGATAGTATCGCATTGATGTCAAATGGAAAATTAATAAATTATGGAAAGATACATGATGTTAAGGCATAGTATAATTTTGGTTATGATATTTTATTATATATTGATACAAAAGAAGTATGTAATAAAATAAATAATGATATAAATGATAGTTTTCCAGATTTTATGAAATTTGATAAATATGAAGAAAATATAGATAATAAAAAAACATTTGTTTTAAAATTTGAAATACCATTAAATTTACAAGAAAAAATAAAGGATTTATTTAAACTTTTAAATGAAAAATATAAGAATAATATAGTAGATTGAGATATGAAAATATTAGGATTTGATAGTATATTATCGCATTTAGAATTTAATATAGAAAAACATTAGGAAAAAGAAGAATCTAAAAAATTATTAATGGATATGTTAGGAAATACTAAAAAAGCTCCAGTTCCTTTATGATTATATGTTTTGAAAATTAGATTATAGAATTGATTATATTATTTAATTATAATATTAGTAATAAGTGGATATATTTTAATTTCATATCTTATATATCCTGGTAAAATAAATATAAAATTAATAGCAGAATATACTTTAAAATTTGCTGGAATAAGAATTCCACCACCAATAATTAATTTGAATAATAAAAATGAAATAAAAAATTTTGATAATGTACGAAATTTATTAGAAGAAAGATATATTAATATATATGAACCAAGTGTTATTTTCAAACAAAAAAATAATTTTTATTGTTTAATTGCAATTAAAGGGAATAAATTAAAAATAAAAAATATGATAATAGATTTTGAAAAATTATTAATATAGGAAAATATATGTAAAATATATAATAAAGATAAAGACGGAGAAGATTTAACTGGTGATCTATTTATTTTAGAATTTATTCAATATAGTGATAATAATATTAAAAAATATATTTGAAAATTAAATATTAAAGTACCTTTCTATTTACCATATACATATGTTCATATATACAATATTTATAAATCATTTTTAAATTATTATAAACCTAATGAAAATAATATTAAATATAATATATAGAAATTAAAAATTCATACAATATTAGAAGACGGAATATTAATAAAAGATGTTTTAATTACAATATTTTATTTATCTATTAGTACAAATTTGGTTATTTTAAGTGGTATAATAATTTCATTATAGGCTTAGATTTATACAAGAATAATAAAAGAAGGAATATTAGATATTAATTTAATGAATTATGGTAATATAGCAATATTTTGAATTTATAATATAATAATAGAATTTTTTATATCTATTATAGTATTTATAATTATAACATGTATATTTAGAATTCAATATAAACATATACCAAAATTAAAAAGATTAATATTTACTTTAAATTTTGCAATATATTATAATGATCCGAAATTTAAAGAAATTATAAAATTAAAAGATTATTAGAAATTATCATTAGGTATATTATTTATATTTGATATTAAAAATGCGGGAATAATATTAATAAATCTTATATCATATACAATGTTAGTAGTTTTATTGGGATTATTTATTGAAAAATTATATGTAAAAATTTCAACTTTTCTTTACTCTGTAGGATTTTATTTCTTTGCAACTTTAATATTTAAAATATTTTATTTTTTAGTAAATAGAAATGAAAAATCATCTAATCAATTAAAAGTATTTGATAAAATTAATAAAATAGTAATACATTTTTATAAAATACCGATATTAAATTTTATAGGATAGTTATAGATGGGATATACTAAAATGGAAATCAATTCTTGGATTTTTTATTTATGTAATATAATAATATTAATATTATAGGGATTAATACTTTATAGTAAAATATTTTAGACTAATCTTTTAGATTATATATTATCAATTATATATAAAAATAAATTATAGATATCTATTGGTGAAAAAATAAAAAAGAAGAAAGAAAATAAATTTATAAAAAAAATTAGAAATGAATATTATAAAGAGAAAGAAGATGAAACAAAATATAAATTATTATGTACAGATATTAACAAAGGATATATAAATATATTTGGTACATGTAAACCTGTATTAATTAATAATAATATTAGTATTGAAAATAAAAAATGTACAATTTTATTGGGAAATAATGGTGCAGGTAAATCTACTTTAATGAATATAATAACATCAAAATTAAATGCAACATCAGGTAGTTATAGTTATAATAAAATAGATTATACAAATAGTTTAAAAATATATAATTATTTGTTTTATTTATTATAGTTTGATTAGTATTTAATAAACTTATCATGTAAACAAATATTTATGTTTGTATCTGAATTGTTAGGGTATGATTTTAAACAATAGAAAGAATTAACAAGATTATTAATAAATATAATGGATTTAGAAAAATATAAAAATAGAAAAGTAAAGACATATTCAGGAGGTAATAAGCGTAAAACAAGTATAGGGTTATTTCTTTTATTCAATAAAGATTTAGGTATTTTAGATGAACCAACTGCAAATATAGATCCATAGGGAAGAAGTACAATATGAGATTTATTAAAATTATATAAGAAACAAGGAAAAGAAATATTATTATCAACTCATATACCAAATGAAGTAGATAATTTAGTAGACAATTTAGTTATTATAGATGATGGATATACATTAGTTAATATGAACTTAGATAAATTGAAGACAAAATTAAGATCAAAATTATAGTTAAAGATAAAATTCAATCCTAAAGAAGAATTAAAAGATATAAAAAAGGAAATTTTAAATATGTTTAAAGAATTATTTAAAGAATATGAAATTGTATTAAATATGAAATTAGAAATAATTATAATTTTTAATAAGATAAATATAAATTTAAACAAATTATTTTCATTTTTAAATAATATATCTTAGAAAAATGAAATAGTTAATTATACTATTTAGAGTACATTGTTAAGTTAGATATTTTATGATGTTACAAAAAAGGATGAAGATGAAGAACAAAAATAAAAAATAGAATAAATTTTAATTTATTTTTAAAATTATTTATTTTATAATAGTATTTTATTATATCTTCTATATTTTAAATTCTTTCTATATAGAAATTTATAATATATAAAAATGTATTTATTTAAATTTATGTTTTTTAATATTTATATAACATCGATTTATACAAGTATTATCTATGTAGATCTTTTTAATTCTTATATATAGAAATATATTTATTATCTTATTAAACTAATATATATTATTAATATAGTCATCTATTTTAACTTAAATTAGTATATAATTTTTATTATGAAAAATTATATACTAAATAATGATATAGAAAGTATTTATTTCTATTAGAAATAGATAATTAATATTAATTCTTATCAAATATAATTGTTTCTATATATATTAATTATATTTTTAAATTTATGTTTTTTATTAGAGTTTATATAATATTTCTAATCCCTTAAAGTAAAGTAAAATAAAATTAAGTTTATTGTTATAATTTTTTAAAAATATAATTATTATTTTAAATAATCCTATTATTATAATTTTATACGCTTTATTTTAAATACCTATATAAATATTTGTATTTTTTTAATTAGTTTAAAATAATTATTTTCTATGATTTTACTTTATTTTATTAGTCTCATTTTAATTTCTATTATATGTTCTTATAACTTATTTAATATTAGATTATGTTTTTATGTTTACATTCAAAGTCTACTCTTTTAGTATACTTAAGTAATTATATGAGTAGATATATATATATATATATATATATATATATATAAATTTTACATATATTATATTTTTTAATTATCAAACTCCTCTTATAATAGTAATTATCGTAAATAATAAATAAAATTAATTTTTTATTTATAATTGAATTATTAAATCAAATCATTCAAAAAATTTAGTTAGATGAATATAGTTATTTTTTATTTTTAAGAATGTTAATTTTTAATAACTTAATATATATAAATATAAATTTTACATATATTATATTTTTTAATTTAATACTATGATAATATATATTAAAAATGGCAAAATATAAAGTAAATGAATTAACTATTTTTATTGAATTTTTTAAATTTTCTATTCTATTCTATTTTACCATTATTTTTAATTATTTATTTATCTCTATATATTAATAATAGTTTTTTAATTTATATCATCATCTCTTTTTTCTTTTCTAATGTTTAATATTCACTTTAAATATTATTTTTAAAAATAATCATTTGATTTATAATTAAAAAACGTATATATAAAATTTATAAAAATATCATTAAAATATCAGTTAAATGTCAAAATTAATATTTTTTATTACATACTATATAATTATATATTAGATTTATACAATAAATAAAGATGTTAATTATTTAATAAACTTAAAAGAAAAATTAAAATCTTGATATGAGATTTATAATAATAAAAACGATAGTATTATTATTTCTTTAGATAAAATAAATGAAAAAATAGTAGAATTGTTTAAAAATATAGAAACAAATTGTTTAGATAAAATATGGAATAATTGGAATATTTTTTGTAAAGAATTTAAAAAATATAGTACATATAAAACATATAGAAATAATGTGAAAATAATGAATATATATATAAAATATATTTTTGAAAATTTAAATGATTAGTCTAATAATAGATATAATAATATAAAAATCTTTTTTATTATAGATACTTTAAAACGTAATATACCTTATTATGCCATAGTTGATTGTTTTCCGTATTTACTTGAAATATGTAAAAACTGAAAAATTAAAAATCATTGATGAAACGATATTTTAGAATATAGAATTTTAGATTATGTTAATTTAGAATTTGACTTTTCAACTGTAATATTTTATGAAGAAAATGATATGATATTTAGTAAAAATAATTATTATAATAATAATATAAAAAATGAAAGAAAAAAAATGCATTGAGAACTTAATTTATTAAATCAATTTATTTAGAATAAAGAATTAGAATAGATAAAGAATCAAAAAAATAAAATTTATAATATAATAGGTAATTTTAATGATAATTTGGATATAGTTTATAATGAAGATATGGTAATATATCAAAGATTAAATATAATAATGTAGTGTATTAAAAATAAAGAATATTAGTTAGATCAAAAATTTAAGATTATAGAAAAAATTTTATATGAAGATTCATTTTCTTTCATAACTAAATCAAAAAATAATAATATAACTTTTTTAGACTATTTAAAAGAAATATGTATAGAAAAATATAAATTATCTATAGATTTTAATAATATAATAGAAAATTTAAAAAATAATAATTTTAATAATATAGAAGAATAGTTTTTAAAAATAAAAATCTATATTAATGATAATTTTTTTTCTAAGATGAAGATTTCTTGAATTGATTTTAATAATTTATTAGATAAAATAAATCAAAATATTATCTATCCAGAAATAAAATTATTTTTAAACAATAATATAACTTAGATCAAAGAAAGTTTATATAGTTTAAAAAATATACTTTTGAAGTTTGATAAAATTAATAATAAATATATAAACGAAATTAATTTTATAATAAATCATATATTATTTAATAAACAAACTTCTCATATTATTATACATTAGTATAGTAGAATATTATTATTAATAGAGGAACTATTATAGTAGTAGATAAAAGAAAATAATAATAACTTTAGAAATATTCTTATAATTATAATTATTATAATCATAATATTAGCAGTAATAATCATAATCTTATTTGTTATATATAAAAAATGAAAAATGAAAAAAATAGAAAAGAAATATAATTTATAATTTTATATTTAAAAATATTTTTATTAAATAAAAGAAGTATAATATAGATTAATAATCTATAATAAAAACTTGTTATAGCTGCTTTTAACATTTATTTTTATAATTAGATTATCTTTCACAAATGATTTATTAGAAAATAAATGATATAAAATAATAAATAATCTATAAACATATAAGAATTTTTTTATAAATTATAGAAAGTATAATAAAATATTGATTTACTTAATATATTATATGAATAAATAATTGAAATATATAATATAACCATTATTTAAATTATGATAATCTATATATAATAAAATATTTTTAATTTTAAATATTTTTTATACAAGATTTTCTTATATTATAAACATACTTAGTAATTACTAAAATAAAATTTTAAGATAAATCTATTATTATATTTAATCTAAGTTAATATAAAAATTTATTTTTTTATAATATTTTAATATTTAAATTTATTAAAAAAAATTGAATAAATCATTTTACATAGAGTATTATTTTAATTCTATTTCAATCATTATATTTATTTATTTTTTACCTTTTTTACTATATTCTAAAAGTTTTTTCCTAGTTTTAATTTTTTGATATGTAATCTTTATTTATTAAAATTTTATAATTTATTTAAAATATATTTTTCTTAATAAAAACTTATTATTGAATTCTTTATATTTTTATAGATAATGAATAGAATTTTTTTATATATTTAATTGATTTTTTTTTTTTTAAAAATATTAATTGATTTTTTATTTTTAATAATATAATAAATAAATTTATAATTTAAAAATATCATTAAAATATCAGTTAAATGTCGAGATTAATATTTTTTATTACATGTTATAAATTATATATTAGATTTATACAATAAATAAAGATACTGATTAGTTAGTTAATTAAACTTAAAAGAAAATAAAATCTTGATACAATATTTATAATAATGAAAATGATACAATTATTAGTTTTATAAATAAAATAAATGAAAAAATAATAGATGTATGCAAGAATCTAAAAAAGAATGAGATAGATAAAATGTAGAATGATTGGAATATTTTTATAAAGAAACTAAAAATATACAATGTATAAAATATATATAAAAATAATGTAGAATTAACATATAAATATATAAAATATTTTTTTAAAAATTTAAATAATTGTTCTAATAATAGATATAATAATATAAAAGGGTTTAACTATTATATATATTTTAAAAATTACTTTGGACTTTTTATATATTGATAACCTTTTGTTTTACTATTCAGGAAGAATTAAAAATTGAAAAAATAAAAATCATTGATTAATTGATATTTTAAAATACAAAATAAAAAATTATTTAAATTTAAAACATAATTTTTAAATTTCATATTTTATGAAAAAAATGATATTTTATTAACCAAAAAAAATAATAATAGTATTTTAATAAACAAAATGAAGAGAAAAATATATAGAGAATTTAATTTATTAAATCAATTTATTTAGAATAAAGAATTAGAATAGATAAATAATCAAAAAAATAAAATTTATAATATAATAGGAAATTTTAATGAGAATTTAGATATAGTTTATAATGAAGATATGGTAATATATCAAAGATTAAATATAATAATGTAGTGTATTAAAGATGAAGAAGAATATTAGTTAGATCAAAAAATCAAGATTATAAAAAAATTTTATATGAAGATTCATTTTCTTCCATAACTAAATCAGAAAATAATAATATAACTTTTTTAGACTATTTAAAAGAAATATGTATAGAAAAATATAAATTATTTATAGATTTTAATAATATAATAGAAAATTTAAAAAATAATAATTTTAATAATATAGAAGAATATTTTTAAAAAAAATAAAACCTATATTAATGATAATTTTTATTAAGATATTTCTTGAATTGATTTTAATAATTTATTATATAAAATAAATCAAAATATTATCTATCCAGAAATAAAATATATTTTTAAATAATAATATAGTTTAGATAAAGAAAATTTATATAATTTAAAAAATATATTTTTAAAGTTTAAAAAATTAAAAATAATTAGATAGAAGAAATTAATTTTATAATAAATCATATATTATTTAATAAACAAACTTATCATATTATTATACATTAGTATAATAGAATATTATTATTAATAGAGGAACTATTATAGTAGTAGATAAAAGAAAATAATAGCAACTTTAGAAATATTCTTATAATTATAATTATTATAATCATAATATTAACAGTAATAATCATAATCTTATTTGTTATATATAAAAAATGAAAAAAAAAATAAAAAAAGAAATATAATTTATAATTTTATATTTAAAAATATTTTTATTAAATAAAAGAAGTATAATATAGATTAATAATCTACAATAAAAACTTGTTATAGCTGCTTTTAACATTTATTTTTATAATTAGATTATCTTTTATAAATGATTTATTAGAAAATAAATAATATAAAATAATAAATAATCTATAAACATATAAGAATTTTTTTATAAATTATAGAAAGTATAATAAAATATTTTTAATTTTAAATATTTTTTATACAAGATTTTCTTATATTATAAACATACTTAGTAATTACTAAAATAAAATTTTAAGATAAATCTATTATTATATTTAATCTAAGTTAATATAAAAATTTATTTTTTTATAATATTTTAATATTTAAATTTATTAAAAAAAATTGAATAAATCATTTTACATAGAGTATTATTTTAATTCTATTTCAATCATTATATTTATTTATTTTTTACCTTTTTTACTATATTCTAAAAGTTTTTTCCTAGTTTTAATTTTTGATATGTAATCTTTATTTATTAAAATTTTATAATTTATTTAAAATATATTTTTCTTAATAAAAACTTATTATTGAATTCTTTATATTTTTATAGATAATGCATAGAATTTTTATATATTTAATTGATTTTTTTTTCTAAATATTAATTGATTTTTATTTTTAATAATATAATAAATAAATTTATAATTTAAAAATATCGTTAAAATATCAGTTAAATGTCGAGATTAATATTTTTTATTACATGTTATAAAGTTATATATTAGATTTATACAATAAATAAAGATACTAATTAGTTAGTTAATTTCAAAGAAGAAATAAAATCTTGATACAATACTTATAATGATGAAAATGATACAATTATTAGTTTTATAAATAAAATAAATGAAAAAATAATAGATGTATGCAAGAATCTAAAAAAGAATGAGATAGATAAAATGTAGAATGATTGGAATATTTTTTATAAAGAAACTAAAAAATATACAATGTATAAAATATATAGAAGTAATGTAGAATTAACATATAAATATATAAATATTTTTTTAAAAAATTTAAATAATTGTTCTAATAATAGATATAATAATATAAAGGGTTTAACTATTATATATATTTTAAAAAATTACTTTGGACTTTTATATATTGATAACCTTTTAACTACTACTCAGGAAGAATTAAAAAATTGAAAAAATAAAAATCACTGATTAATTGATACTTTAAAATACAAAATAAAAAATTATTTAAATTTAAAACATAATTTCTTAAATTTCATATTTTATGAAAAAAATGATATTTTATTAACCAAAGAAAATAATAATAGTATTTTAATAAATCAAATAGACAAAATATATAGAGAATTTAATTTATTAAATCAATTTATTTAGAATAAAGAATTAGAATAGATAAATAATCAAAAAAATAAAATTTATAATATAATAGGAAATTTTAATGAGAATTTAGATATAGTTTATAATGAAGATATGGTAATATATCAAAGATTAAATATAATAATGTAGTGTATTAAAGATGAAGAAGAATATTAGTTAGATCAAAAAATCAAGATTATAAAAAAAATTTTATATGAAGATTCATTTTCTTCCATAACTAAATCAGAAAATAATAATATAACTTTTTTAGACTATTTAAAAGAAATATGTATAGAAAAATATAAATTATTTATAGATTTTAATAATATAATAGAAAATTTAAAAAATAATAATTTTAATAATATAGAAGAATATTTTTTAAAAATAAAAACCTATATTAATGATATATTTATTTCTAAGATATATAAATTAAAATTTATATATAATATATATCAAAATATTTTACATTCAGAATTAATATTATTTTTAAATAATAATATAGCTTAGGTTAAAGAAAATTTATATAATTTAAAAAATATATTTATAAAATATAAAAATATTAAAAATAATTAGATAGAAGAAATTAATTTTATCATAAACGATATATTATTTAATGAACAAACTTATAGTATGATTTGATTACATTATTATAATAGAATATTATTATTAATAGAAGAACTATTATAGTAGTAGATAAAAGAAAATAATAATAATCTTGTTAATATTATTATTTATACAATGATTATTATAATCATAATATTAGCAGTAATAATCATAATCTTATTTATTATATATAAAAAATGAAGAAAAAATAAAAAAATAAAAAAAAAAATAATTTAATATAATATAATAATTTTATTAATTTTTTCAATTAAAGTATTTTTTATTTATATAAATTAATAAGTATATTATCTTTATATGATATTTCTCTAATATATTTTTAAATTTTTTTAAAATAATATATTTTAATATTATTAATTATAAACATTAGATTTAATTATTCTTTATTTAAAAATTTTTATAAAGATGAATAATATACTAATTAAAATTTATATATACTATTAAATTATAAATTATATAGAAATTAAATATTTTATATTTATTATATAATATTTTTAATCTAAATGTATTATATAATTAATATTAAATATAATCTTTAGAGATCTTAATTTTTTATTATACTATTTATTTATCTTAATTATTAAATTTAAATTTTTTTAATATTCTATTAATAAATGATATTTAACTACTACTAATAGATTAAAACTATATTCTTATTTAAATTTCAATTTTAAAAATAAAATTTCTTTATATATATGAAAATCTTATTAACTTTTATTTCTCTTTAATAACTATCTTTTTACTATAAATATATTTTAAAAATAAAATTTCAAATTAAAATAACTTAAAAAAATTTAAATAGTTGAGTTAATAAATTTTATTTATAATAATTATTTATATATTTTAATAGAGGGTTTTCTTTCTTTGCAATTTGAAATAAATAGCAAATAATTAAATATTTTTCATATATTTTTCCCATGTTAATAAGGTTTTATTTAATATAGAATAATATATATAATTTTAAATCAAAAAAAATAAAAATTAATATATAAATAATCATTATATAATATTAATTTTAATATAATTAATAAATATAAGTTTATTAAAACTCTTATTAAATAATTATTTTTACCTTTTAATTTTTTTCTTAAATTTAAATTTCTACTTTTCAACTATTTTTAGATTATATAGTATAATAGTATAAAATCTAATATAAAATAATTATAGATATGTAGTAACAATAAATTTATATCTATATTTATTATTCTATTAATTAACAATAATATTTGTATTTTCAATTATAAAGTTATATTTAAGATATATTAGTATTATAGAATATATCAATTAATATAGATAAGCATTGTTATATATATTTGATATCTTAACAATAAAAATTTATTCAATAGTGTAAATATTTTAGAATAAATTTAAGATAAAATAAAAGATGAATAAAAAAAATGAAGATGGAATTTGTAGAAATTGATAATATATATTTATATATTAATTTATATAAATATAAATTTAATTTAATTAAGATTAAAAATTTAATTATATTTTTATTATAATTTGTTTATATTTAATAAGAATAATATATATAATTTTAAATCAAAAAAAAATAAAAAAATAAAAAAATAAATAATCATTATATAATATTAATTTTAATATAATTAATAAATATAAGTTTATTAAAACTCTTATTAAATAATTATTTTTACCTTTTAATTTTTCTTAAATTTAAATTTCTACTTTTTAACTATTTTTAGATTATATAGTATAATAGTATAAAATCTAATATAAAATAATTATAGATATGTAGTAACAATAAATTTATATCTATATTTATTATTCTATTAATTAACAATAATATTTGTATTTTCAATTATAAAGTTATATTTAAGATATATTAGTATTATAGAATATATCAATTAATATAGATAAGCATTATTATATATATTTGATATCTTAACAATAAAAATTTATTCAATAGTGTAAATATTTTAGAATAAATTAAAAAAAGATGAATAAAAAAATGAAGATGGAATTTGTAGAATAGATAATATATATGATATATTAATTGATATTTAATTTAATTAAATAAGAAAAGTTTTTTATTATTATTAAAATAAAATATACATTATAAAATTAATTTATTTTTAATAATAATAAAAAACTTTTAATATTTAATTAAATTAATGTTTTAGAATAAACATATATTAATAAGATAATATATAAAAATGTATTTATTTAAATTTATGTTTTTTAATATTTATATAACATCGATTTATACAAGTATTATCTATGTAGATCTTTTTTAATTTTATATATAGAAATAAAATATATTTATTATCTTATTAAACTAATATATATTATTAATATAGTCATCTATTTTAATTTAAATTAGTATATAATTTTTATTATGAAAAATTATATACTAAATAATGATATAGAAAGTATTTATTTCTATTAGAAATAGATAATTAATATTAATTCTTATCAAATATAATTAATATATATATATTAATTATATTTTTAAATTTATGTTTTTTAATTTTTTTTAAGAAAGTAATTTTTAAAAATTAAATTATTTAATGTTTCTAATGGCTACCTTATGCACCTTTACTCCCTCCAGACGATATCTAATGTTCCATAGATTGCTCTATGGACCACCTACTTGCCTATGTTGGATGTTTTTTTAATATTATTATAAAATAAAAACTATTTTTTATAAACAAATATAAAATATGATTCTATTATATTTTAATATAGTTTATATAGTAATTTTCATTTTTTAAAAATTTAATTATATTTTTTATTATAATTTGTTTATATTAGAAATAATAATGATATTTTAATAAATTAAATAGAAAAAAAGATAAAATAAATAATAAAAAATATAATAAAAAAATTTATTATATGAAAATTAATAAAATTAATATTATAAAGATTTATTTTCTTCTATAATATATATATATATATTATTTCAAATATTTTTATTAAATAAATACTTCTATATTATATTTAAATATATTTTTAAAGAAATAATATAAAAATAATTTATATAAACAAAGAGATTTATAATTATAATTATAATAATATATTATTTATTATATTTAAATATAAAAAGAAAAAAATTAATAGTTAAAATTATAAAAATAATTTTTATTAAAAAACATATATTCCAAATATATTTATTTTATGTAAATTTAATAATAAAAATATCAGTTATTTTAACACAAACTATATGATAATAAATCTTATAAATTAGATAAAAGAAGCAAAATATACATATAATTTTACTATTATTATATTACTTGAAATCTTTTTTTCTTTTTTAAGTACATATATAAATGAAAAAAATATTAAAATTTATATTTTATAATAACAGGTACACTGATTATATATTTATAGATAAATGTAAATTTAATGTTATTGTTTTTTTTACAAATAATATTTTTTTATTATCTTTTTAAAATAAAACTAAAAAAAATTATTATTAATGGGATATATATATTATTATATACAATATTATAGATATATCTTTATATTTTTGATCCAGGACTTTTATATAGTACCGATATTTTTTATTGTTTTTTAATGTTTCTTTAGATTAAAATATTTTATCTAGAAAATTATGATATAAATTTTTTAGATTATTTATCTTATTTAATTAATCCTATATTTATTTATTCTAATGTTATTACATTCAAAAAATGAGAAGAATATAGAGAAAATAAAGTAATAAAAATCAATTGAAAATATTTTTTAAAAACATTAAAATATGCTATTACATATGTTATAATATATAATTTATCAGGACAATTTTATAATGAAAATTTTACAGAATATCATAAAAATATTTATTATGAACTAGTCTATATACTAAATTTAATTATATATTAGAAAATTAGATATTTTTCCATATGAAAATTAAAAGAATTATTAGTAATAATTTCAGGTATAGCACATGATAATGAATATGAAAGTACAAATTTATATGATTATATTTCATGTAGTAATTTTAAATCAATATTAGTTATTTGAAATAAACACGTACATTTATGACTAAAAAATACAGTTTATAAACCTTTATTAATAGAAGGATATAGTAAATCTAATAGTTTTCTTATAGTAAAATTTATTTCTTTTCATTGACATAGTTTTATTTATATAAAATATTTATGCTATTATATTTTTTTATTTATATTTATAAAAATATGAGACTTTATAGAGAATAATATAAATGGGGTTAAAGTATTTAAAATTATAATTTTTCAATTAATAATTAGTATTACAGGCCTTTTTTTTATTTTTAATAATAATACAGAATTTTTTCAAAAATCATGAAAAGTATTCAATTATATCTATTATTTATTTATTTTATAGTTTATTCTATTAATAGTTATTTTTATCAAAAATAATATAAGATGGCAAGAAGAACAAAAAAAGTAGGAATAACAGGTAAATATGGTGTGAGATATGGTTCATCATTGAGAAAAAGAATTAAAAAAATAGAAATAAATTAGCATAAAAAATATATATGTATATTCTGTAATAAAAGAACTGTTAAGAGAATAGCAGCAGGTATATGAAATTGCAAAAATTGTTTAAGAAAAGTAGCAGGAGGTGCATATGAATATATAACCCCAGGTTTAACATCCCTAATAGCAAATACAAAAAGATTAAGAGAAATACAAGAATCATTATTAACTAATAACCCTAAATTAATTTAATTATTTTTTTATTAATTTAGAAAATTTATTAATGAAATTAATATTATATTTATTATCTTCTATTATTATCTTCTATTTATATTTATTATATTTTTCTATCCTAATAAAATAATATTGATAATCTATTTCATTTTTAATATTTTTTATTACTATATTTTCATATACTTTATATTTATCCTTCATTTTATTTAAAATATTTTTAATAATTCCTGTAATTTTTAATTCTTGTTCTATATTATTTATTAATTTATAAATAAAAAATATAATTTTAGGATGTATTATATTTGTATTAATTATATATGGATATAAATATTTATTATTTAAATACTATTTCTAATATATAGAATTATCTATCATCTTATTAATATTTATATAAAATGATAAATAATCTTTTATATTTAAAAAATATTTTATTTTTATTAAATTTAAATTTATTTCTTCTAATTTATTTATTTTATCTCATTTTTCATTAATATAATTTATTAATTTATTACTTTCATTTATATCTATTAATTTATATAATTTATCCTCTAATTTATATAAAAAATCTTTATAAAAATCAATAGGATATTTAGATAATTTATTGTTATCATTACTATTACTTGATAAAAAATTATTTCAATCTAAAAAATTATTTTTATCTATTTTATATTTTTTATCTAATAATTTAATTAAATTTTTCATATAATATTTTCAATAAGTTATATATAATTTACTTTTCATATTTTCTTCTATTATATTTACTATATGATAATATTTAAATGTATTACTAGCTAATTCTATAAACATTATCTTATCAAATAAATATTTGTCAAAAATATTTTCTATAAATAAAGAATATAAAAGAGATAAATTATAATTTTTATTAATATAATAATGTTTCTAATATTCTACTAAACATTTTATATTATTATTGTAAAATAATACTATTTTTTCATCTAAAATATCATTACTTTCAAATATTAATAAATATTTTCTCGCATCATCATATTTAAACTATTTTAAATATAATTTAAATAATTGTATACTTCAATATCGATCTATTTTATCTTTATTATATTTCTCTAATAAATATTTCTCTAATTTATCATACTATTTTAATTTTTTATATATTTTTATTATTATATTATTATCTAAATTATATGATAAGTTCTCATTTATTCTATTATAATGATAAAAATCTAAATATATAAAAAATATTTCAGTATTATCTTTGTTCTTTAATATATTTTTTATAATTTTAAATTTATGTGAATTAAAAAATAAATATTTTATATCATAATAAATATTATAAAATTTATTATTTTTTATATATTTTTCAAAATATAAAATAAAATATTTTTCAAAATCATCCAAAGAACAATATTCTAATTCTAATTTTTCAATATATTTTTTATAATACTTACTATCTTTATACTATTCTTTTGGAGTATCAATTGAAATTAATAAAGAATTGTTATTTTTATTTATTATATTATCTTTATTGTATAAATATATATTATTATTATTATTTAAACAATATTTTAATGTATTATTTAAATTATCTATACATTGTTCATATAATGGTACATCATTTTTATATATATTTTCAAAATCATATATATATTTTTTTATTTCTTCTTCAATCTTGTCTATTTTATTTAAAAATATTAAACTTATTATATAATAAGATCTAAATATTAAATTCTTTTTTATTAAATTTCTAATATAATTGTAAAGAAAATTTATTAAATTCATTATATTTTTTATTAATAATAAAATATTGCATTATTTTATAATAAAATTCTTTTTGTATAATAAAATTCTATTCTTTTATTATTTTATATATACTTTCTATATCTCACTAACTCTCATAATAAAAAATTAATATCCAATTTAATACCATACTTTTATTCTTATTGTCTTTATACTTCTAAATATCATTTTTAATTTCTTTATAACTATATTTATACTACTTATATAATATTAATTTTTTAAATAATATTGCCTCTTCTAAATCAGGAAAATTTTTTAATATTATTTTTATCTACTCATATGCTAATAAAAATTCCTTTTTCATATAAAAAATAAAAGCATTAATATATTTTTCTTGTTGAAAATAATTATCCAACTATAAATTATTCATTAATTAAAATTATAAACACAAATTTAATCTATTTTAATTATCAAAAAAATAAAATTAGATATTATATAATTCTTTGCATTTTTCTACCAACTTATTAATTTTTATAGTTTTTTGACTACAATCATCTCTATTTCTTATTGTTACTTCTTCTATTGATTTATCAATACTATTATAATCTATTGTAATACAATATAAAACTCCTATTTCATCACAATTAACATATTTTTTACCTATTGATTGTTTATTCCAAAATATAAAACAATTAATTGAATGTTTCTATAATAAATTATATATTGAAATACATTTTTTTCTAAATTCCTATTTATTACTTATTAAAGGAATAATAGCAAACATATCTGGGCATATTATTTTATTAAATGTAAATATTTTTTTCTCTTCTTCATTTAATCTATAATGTAAGCTATGTTCTAATAAAGAATATAATATTCTTGATATACCATATGATGGTTCAATAACTTTAGGTAAATATTGTTTTTTATTTTCTACTTTTATTATTTTAAAACAATCTTTATTTAATTTTATTAATTTATCTTCTATTTTAATAAATTCTATTAATTTATTAATTTTTAATAATTCTTTATTTATTATATCTAAACCAAGTTTTATATCAATATTATTTTCTTTAAGAATATTGACAATTTTTCCTTTATTCATTACATAATTTTCTTCTATTATTTCATTTTCTTCTATACTAATACCTAGACTTTCTTTACTATATTCTTCATGTTTATTTAAATCATAATTTGATCTATCCGAATGTCCTACACATTCTATTCAACCATATGTTGTATATATTTCTGTATCTCAACAATCACTACTATAATGAGCTCTTTCAGTATCTAAATGTTGTCTAAATCTTAATAATTCTGAAATTATACCTAAATCTGTAAGAAAAATATATGTTTTACATAACATATATAATATTATTTTGCATTTTATTATTTTTTTATCAATTAATTCCTATACTGATATATTATTATAATGTTTTTGTTCCTTGTCTATTATATTTAATTTTAATTCTATATATTTTTCACAATTAAATATCGCTTCATTTATTTTTTCATCTTCATTTAAAAATATTTCTATTTCAGCTATTTCAAATTCTCTCTATCTTATTAATCCTGATCTAGGACTAATTTCATTTCTAAAAACATTTCCTACCTAACCCAACCCTAATGGTAAAGATTTAAATACTTTAAATGCATGTTTAAAATTTAAAAACATTCCCTATGCTGTTTCTGGTCTTAAATAAGAAAAATTTGTATTATTATTTGCTCCTACATTTAACTTAAACATTAAATTAAATTGATATGCTTTTGAAAAATTTAAATTATTTGGACTTTTTATATTATATTTCTAAATTAAATTATCTATCTAATTGTTATTATATGTTTCTATTTCTTCTATTAATTTTTCATATTTATTATCGGTATTTATATTAATGAAATATTCTTTTAAATATTTATCAGCTCTATAAAAATTTAAAGTAATTTTTTCATCACTTATTTCATGTATTATATAATCATTAAATTTATCTAAATGTCCTGATGCTTTAAACACTATTTCTGGATTGATTAAACTTGTTTTCATTTCATGAAAATTACTTTCATTATTTATTAATATATTTCTTCAATGTTTTATTATATTATTTCTTATTTTTGTTCCAAATGGACCTAAATCAAATATACCTAAATTATTATTATATATTTTAGAGGAAGGACTAAAGAAAAAATATTTTTTAATTATATTATCTAATATCTATCTCATTTTTTCTTTAATCATATTATTATTTTTTACTTCTTTTATTAAATTAACTATTTTTTGATTCATATTTTATTTTTATTATGATAATAATATTTTTTATTTTTGAAATGTATTTGGTATTATTCAATTAAATATTTGATTAATATGACTTATATTTAATGCATTAGATAAAAATGTTTTAAATCTTCTTTTTTTAGATATTTCTAACTATTTTATATATGATAATTCTATTATTGAATCTATATCATCGTGATTTAATTTCTAATTATTTTTATTATTATAAAATATTGCAAAAGGAGAATTATTATTTTTATTATGTTCTAAAATTTCATTTATATCATGTATAATAATTTCTTTATTTTTTTCTATTTCTGATAAATCAATAACATAAATTATAGAATCACATTGATTATAATATTCTTTTCAAACATTTTTAAAATAAATATCTCCTCCTAAATCTAATAAATAAATTTTTATTTCTTCATTTCTTTTATTTAAATATATATTTAATCCAATTGTTTTTTGTTCTAACTATTTTAATTCATCAAACTATAAATGAGGATTTTTTAATTTATTTATTATAGTTGTTTTACCTGAATTTTCCATACCAATAATCAATATTTTATATTCTATTGGTGTTCAAAGATATGTAAATATTTTTCATATAGAATTCATAAATTTAAAATAAAATTTTTAGTGTTTTCCCTTTATAATTTTTATAGAATTATAATAGTAATATGTTTTATAAATAATTATTATAAAATTTATAAATGATAATACTATTATTATTGGATTAAATATAATTAACATATTTCAAAATATTTTTATATGTTTCTTAACTAACTTTTCGCATGTTATCATATCTTTCCTATATCCACTTAATATTCAACATTTCTCAGTTGCTAACTACCTATTGTCAAAATAATTATCCCATGAACAACATTTTTTAGTATTTTCTAAATTAATCATAAATTCTAATCCTCTTTTTCTTTGTAAAATTTTATTATTAAATTCTATTGTATAAATATTTTTTCATAATTTTTTTAATTCAAATAATAAAAAAATAAAAAAAAATATTTTAAAAATAACTTGAAAAAATTGAAAAGTTATAGTAAAAAATAAAAATCTTCAATTTTTTAATCAAATTCCTAAAAAAGAAATTAAATTTATTGGTATAAAAATTATTCATATATAAAGAGATTTATAAATTATATTTGATTTTATAAATACATATGTAAATTTATTATAATTTAATATATATATTGTATATATTAATGTTAGAATTATTAACATAGGTAAAGTTAAATATAAAATATGATTTAATTTATTATTTGATATATACATAAAGATAAAAAAATACTTTATTTAATTTTTATTGATTATCTATTCCTGCTTTTTAATTAATAAAATAGTTAATAATGAAATTATTGAAAATATAAGTATTATTATAGGAATATATAACTAAAATATATTTAATATTTTTAAATTATAAATATATTTTTCTAAATATATAAATTTTTTTATAATTTTTTTGTATTTATTTATTTCAAACTTTATATTTTTATATTTTTCTAAAACCATATTTGAAGTTTCTTTACTTATAATATTATTATATTCATCATTATCATCTGGAAATATATTATCTTCATGACTGTAAAATCTTGATCTAGTACCTATTTTGTCTAATTTTTGTATATCTTTTACAGACTATGTACAAAAATCATCATCATTCTATACAGATCAAAATACATTATTTGATATAATATCTTTTATTTGATCATTATTATTTGATTCATTTACTGATACATAATATTTTCCATGATCAAATTTATTTTTTTTATTAGAATTTTGAATATTTTCTTCATTTTTATAACATATATCATGTAAAAATAAAGAATCAGATGAATCCGATAAATTTTTTAATGAGTAATTATACCCATCAAATGTTTTTTTTATTTTTTTTACAAATTTATTGTTATTAATTAAAGGAATTTTATTTATTTTATGATTTATTGTAATTTTTTTAGGATATAATATTTCATTATCTGTTTTATATAAATCTAATTTATAATATTCTTTTTTAAAGATATAAAAATTTATATTTTCATTTTCATTAAGATAATATGACATTGAATTTTCTTTTACAAAAAATATTCAATTTTTAGATATAATATTAATTCAAGTTATTTCCATCTTTATTTTTTTATTATTATTATCTACTATTTTAAAAACAAAATTGTTATTTAAATTATCATTTAATTCATTAAAACATATAATATATTTATATATTTTTGTTTTATCTATATTCTTAAATAATTCATTTTTAAATTCTTTAAAATTTATATACTATTCATTTTGATTTTTTGAATCATAAATTAATATATTAACTACTATATTATATGGATATGTTTTTTTATCTATATAAATATTGAAATAATATCTTATATTTTCATTTTTCATAGACTTTCATGAAAATAATATATTTGATGCATAAATATAAAATATTGGATTTATTAAAAAATATAAAAATAAAAACATTTACAATGTGTTTTTTATATCCGAAATATTTACTTTTATTTTTATTATTATTTATTTATAATTTTTTTATTTTATAAACATAAATTTTTAACATAAATATAAAATGAATAATATTTTATTAGAAATACAGAAAAATATTTCAAGTCATATAGATCTATTAAATCAATTAGTAGATGAAAATAAAAAAAATCCAAGAAATTTAGTTACTTAGTTATATGAATATATTATATTTTTATCTAAATATAAATGATCTAATAATTTAGATACAATATTAAAATTTATATCAAAAATAGCCTGTTATAAAAATAATAAATGAAGAGATACATTCACTATTTATTTAATTTAGGTTTTATTAAATTTAACCCAACTTAATAATAAATCAATAAGACAACGCTCAATTTATATTTTACATTTAATTTTAGAAAATATTGAAGATGATTATGAAATTGATACAATATTATGAGATAATATTGAAAATAATTTATTAGAAAGATTATCAGATAAAAATTCACAAGTTAGAATTATTAGTATAAGAGCTCTATCTAGATTACAAGATCCAGAAAATTCAAATTGCCATATAATAAAACAATATATTAAAATATTAAATGAAGATCAAAATTCATAGGTTAGAAAAGAAATATTATAGAAAATAGTAATAACAAAAGATACATATAGATATGTTGTAAATTCCGTAAGAGATAAAGATATAAATGTTAGAAAAAAAGCTTATAAAATAATTAGAGAAAAAATAGATATTAAACCATTATCTATAAAAATAAGAATAACTATATTATTAAATGGCTTATTAGATGAAGATGAAAAAATACAAAATTTAACAAGATCATTAGTAAAAGACGCATGATTAAAAAGACGAAATAATAATATCTATGAGTTTTTAACTTTATTTGATATAAGAAATAATCAAGAAGAAGTTAGAGAAATTTTCATTAAATTAAATTTAAGTAATGAAATAGAATTAAATTATACAGATGAATCATATTTTTATTTTAGTATTAAAGGAAATTATGAAAAATATGAACCATTAGATATATTAAAATTAATAGAAGTAGAATAGGACGAATTTAAATTACAACAATTATTTATTATTTTAGAAAAATATGATTTAGATGAATGCTATATTAAATAGAAAATAACTTCATTAATTGAAAATAGAAAAGATATTATTATTTTGTATTTTATATTAAATTTAATAAAATTAAATAATATATAGATTTTAATAGATGAATTGATAATTCCTAATATAGTAAAAGAAAATATAAAAATTAGAAATTATTCTATATTATCTTTAGCTAAAATTATTTTATTAGATATTAATTTATTTTTAAAATATTTTATTATTTTAAAAGAAGCTATAAAAAATGATAATATAATAATAAAAACATCTATTATAAAAATATTATTTGATAGTTTAATATTGTTTGATAATAAATTAAATAATATGAAAGAAGAAATAATAAATATTTTAATAGAATATATAAATTCTGAAAATAAAGATTTAATGATATTGACTAATTTAGGATTTACAAAATTAATAAGCTTTGGAATAATTACTAATATAAAAATATTAAGTTTTATTATTATTAATTATTTTAATCCAGATAATAAAAAATTAGATAAATTATATATGAATTTTAATCAATTAATAAATAAAATAGAAAATAAAAAAGAATTATTATATAATTCTATTATACCATGTTTAGGGATAATAATTAATGCTCCTGAATCATCTTCATTAAGAATTATAGATTTAGATATTTATTTTGAATTTATTTTAAAATATGTAGAAGATTATTATGAATTATTCTGTGATATTGGATATGCAATAATAAGTGATAAATTAAAAGATATTAGAGTTATAAGATTATTATATAAAATACCTTTTATAGAAAAAATAAAAAATCAAGAATAGAAAGAATAGATTATTCAAATTTTAAATAAAATAGGAAATATAGATGTTATCGGTAAATTACAAAAAATAATAGAAAAAATACAAATAGATGAATAAAAAATGCTTTATTTAATAACTAATTAATTTAATAATAAAAATTTACATTAAACTCAATTATTATTAAAATCTTTAAAAAATAAATTTTTTAACTATATATAATAATTAAATAAATCTGTTATTTGAAAATCTAAATTATTAAAAAATATTGTATTAATCTATAATATTTTATAATTTAATATATCTGATTTTATTATAATTTCTAAATCTGTTGTATCATTAGATTGATAAAAATTATCTAATATAGATTTCGAATAAACAACTATTAAAGGATTAAATAATTCTTTTACTGATAAATTAAATAAATATGATAATGAAATATTTGTTAATGAAAATAAAAATCTATTAATAAAAGTTGTTTTAGGTATAAGTGTACAATCATTCTATGTTATTCTTGATACTATTACAATATCTGGATTTTTCTATAATTTATATAATATTTTTTTAATAATATTAGAAAGATTTATATAATAAGAATCTAATCTAACAACTAATAAATAATCAAATTTTATTAAATCATTCTATAATATAGTTATTATAGAATCAAATTTTGTTTTATTAATTACTGTAAATTTAATATTAGGTCATATTTTTAAATATTTAAATCTTTCTTTTTCATCAAATATATAATTCTAAGAAAATACTAAAATTATTGTTTCTTTATTAATATATTTTGAAAAATTATATAATATTATTTCTAATTTTTCTTTATCTGGATCTATATTTAAATTAAATTCTATAAATACTAAAATTGGTTTTGTTTCTATCATTAAATAATTTTTATATATTTTGTGCTAAATATTAAATAATTTTACTATTTATTATTTTATAACACAAATAAAATGGAAATATTAACGAAAAAAAGTATAAAACTTATAATAAATTTAGTTATTTTATTATATATAACATATATAATAAAAACAAATGATAAAACTGATTCAGAAACAATAAAAGAAGTATAGAAGGAATTATATAAATTAAAAGAGATCTCTGATAAATTAATTTATAGTTTATCTAAATTACCAAATGTTATATAGAAAGAAAATATTCAAAATTTATTAGAAAAATATTTTAATAACAATAATATATATGATTAGTTAATAGAAATATTTGAAAAAATTCTAATTACTACAAATAATATAAAAATAAAAAATATTGAAAAATAGGAAAAAATAAATTAGGTTATAAAAAATATCGAAAATAAAATAGAAAGTTTTAAAAAAATATTTATAGTTGAAAATTGATAGCTTATTCAGACTAATGAAAAATATAAAAAAGAAATTAAAATTTTTAAAGAAGCATTAAAAAATTTAGAAAAATATTTACTAATATTATTTAAAGAATTTAATATTTAGGTTCTATTAACTACATTTAATATTATTATTTTAATAGCAACACTTATAACCATTATTATTATAGTTATTATAATTTGTTTTTGTTTTCATAGAAAAAAATCTTCAAAATTATTATAATTTTATTTTAAAATTATAATAAATTATTATGGCATTATTTTTATTATTTAAACACAAATTATAAATTTTTAATAAAAGTAAGAATGATAAAACTATACTGTATATTTTTTTATAATATAGTGTTTAATCTAATATGTACAGATACTGATGAGATATAGAATGTAAGAGACAAAATTAACAAATAGTATAAATATTGACATAACCATAAAAATTTTTTAATAAGTTTAAAACTTGAAAATTTTAATGAAAAATTAGATAAAACAATAGACGGAAAAACAAATAGAAATATTATTAACGAATTTATAACTACTATGAAAACTATTATAACTCAAAATTTTATTGACAGTATAGTAGATAAAAAACATATTTATTTTAAAATTTATATGATATTATTTATTAACAATATTAATAAATTGGAAGAACATATAAAGCCTGGTAATAATAATATTACCTCACATGATCTTGCCGAACTTAATTTTGATATTTTTTCAATATAGTTAGATTTTTTTCTAGTTAAACATTATAATTTATTTACAAAAAATATTATAAAAATTATATTTATATTATTGATATTTGTTATATCAATAATTATTTTTTTATTATGATTTTTACCAAAATTTATTATAATTTTTCTTTTGATTATAGTATTAGGTTTAGTTATATGGATTTATTGGTGACAAATACCAAGTATTCTTTAGTAAATATGTTTTTATTTATAAAATAAATTTTATTTATTTAATTTTCTAACTAAAATAAAACCTCTAATATCTAAATATATTTTTTTAAATATTTTTTATTTTTTTTAATTTTATTTCTTCAAATATTTTTAATAGTTTCTATACTTCTTCTTTTAATTAACTAATTAATTGGTTTATTTTGTATTTTAACATAATTTTCATCTTTTAAATTTTGATTATCATGTAATATATAGTCATATTTTTCTATTAAATTATTTAAATTATTATTTAAATTAAATAATATACTATATTTATTTTCTAATTTTTCTTTTGATTTTTTTATAGTATTTATTTTATTTTCTAAATAATAATGTTCTTTAAAATAACATTCAATATCTAAATATGTTTTATCTTTTCTTTCTATTCTATTTAATAAATAATTTTCTACAATTGTTATAATAGATATAAGAGATTTATCTTTAATAGTCTATAATAATTTTTTTAAAGGATGTAATTCAATATTTTTTTCTCCTTTTATTAATATTAAAGGAATACCGTGTGGATATTCTATCTAAATCTATATCTATATTTCTATCTAATATATTTTAATATTTAGTTTTATATAATAATTGGAATCTGTCTATATTGATATTTGATTATATACGGAATATAAATCTTTTATATGTTTTAATACTATTTTATAATTTATATAAGTATATGAGATTATTTTATTATTTTCGATTTCTTTTAACATTATTTAATTAACACTAATTTAATTAAAAAAATAATTATTTATAATTCTTCCTCATTTTCTAAATTATCATTTAAAAATTTAATAATCTATCTTTTTTTAAATCCAGATCTTTTATGATTAAACCATATAGGGTTTTTATTTTTCTAAAATAAAACTAAACTTGGTAATTTCTCTATATGAAATAATCTAGTTTCATTTTGTTCTATATTCATTTTTCCTAAAGCTATATTAAATTTTTTATTTATTTCTAATAATAAATTTAATATATTTTTCTAATACTATTTTTCTTTTATTTTATAAGAATAAAAAAATACTAAACATGCCTAATTTGAATTAATAAATTCTTCAATACTACTACCTATTAATTTTTGTATTATTTCTTTCTAATTATTAATTCTTAATTTTTCTGTTTCTGACTAACTTCTTAAATGTACATCTAAAGTATTATTAAAATAATTTTCTATAAATTGAATAAGATTATATTCATTCAATTCATATTTTAATACATACTTATGTCACTATTCATTACATATAATAGCTCCATAATCTATATCAAATCCTAAATTAAATAATTCTATATGTGCTTTATGATCTTTATTGTGTAATATTAATGTTAATATTAATTTTTTAATATTTTTTCTATATTTTATAGCTATTTTTTTTATATATTTCTATATTTTTAATATCATTTAATATAATAAATAATATCGGAACATCATAATTAACATAATCACTGAATATATCAGCATTTGCAATATTTATAATAGGATATCTCTATAATTTAATAAAATATTTTATTTCATCTATTTTTGTATTATTTTCTAATTTATATTCTAACTATTCATTTATTTCTTTTTTATAAAAAATAAATAAATTTTTATTTTCTTCTATTCAATAACAACAAATGTCTAAATTACTTCTACATAATGAAAAAATATCAATTAATAATTTTTTATTATCTGTATATATTAAAATTAAATCTTGTGTACTATTTTTTAATTTTTCCTATACTTTTTCATTATTTATTTTATTTCATTTAAAACTTTGAAATTTTTTAAATCAATTCTCCATTACTTCCACATCATTTATATCATTATATTCAAAATATATTTTTGAATCATAAAATCTTATAGTAGGAAAATTATCTATATTTTCATCATTACAAAAATCTATATTTTCTACACAATCAACTTTTATAATTTTTATTATATTATATTCTAAATATAATTTTTTTGCTAATTTTTCAATTAAATCCTATAATTTATAATAATCTTTACTATGAAATGAACTAAATCAAACTATTATATTATTATTACCTTCCTTTATCTTCTACATTAATTCTAATTTATTTTTTATATATGGTAATTTTAAATGTTTATTATTTATTTCTTTTATAATAATAATTAAAAATAAATATATAATAAATATCATAAAATTAAAAATATCATAAAATTAAAAATATATGTTAAAAAAACAAAAAACGCAAATAGAAACAACATATGAATGCGATATGGAAAAACTTATAAAAGAAGAATGTAAAAAACAAACTATAGATATAATAAAGAAAAATTAGGATTTACAAGAATAGTTGCGTTAGATAAATAACCAATATAAACTATTAACATATAAATATAATATGTTAGAAACATTAATAGAAACATTAAAGAAAGAATTAGATGTAAAAAATAATGAAATGGAAATAAAATAGAAAAAATACATATTTGCAATACATGAATTGTATAAATTAATATAATTTTATTTTTTAAAAAATTACTATTTACTATCTTGTAATAAATTTCAAAAATGATCATATGAAAAACTATATAATAGTAGGTATAATAATAAATCCTAAAGCTATTAAAATAATAATAAAAATAATAAATTTTGTTTTTCCATATATATAAGGTCCTATAACATCTAATAACATCTATAAAGGATTCATAGACATCTATAATCTTCCTTTAGGTTCTTCTAAATAAGGATTATTATTAGGCTATCCTCTACCTATTCCTACAGGATTTAAATTAGCATAATTCTAAGGTACTAATTCTATACTAATTTCAACTTCGCCTTGATTTCCTTCAATATTAGGATGTTTTAAATTAGATATATTAATTTTTTCACTATCATTTATTAATATTTTAGTTGATTCTTTAGATTTATATCCATCTGTAAATAATCTCTATAAATTAATTTCTCCTTCACATAAACAATCATCTGATCTAATTATAAACTATTCATCTCATATAGATATTTTTAATCTAGGCTAAATTGATTTAGAATAAAATTTTTTATATGGTAATTTAATATTTTTAAATACATATCTTCAATTAAAATTACATATACCACCTATAGCTCTTCTATGAACATCTGTACTCTATTTATAAACTTCATTATTACCATCTAAATTTCCCAAAATAACCTAACCTTTTATATAAAAATCACCTAACTATGTTATACTATGTCTTATAGATATATTACTAGCACCTCAAATGATAACTCTTAATTCATATAATTCGGGTTCTTTTAAACTTATATTATATAATGGAAATAAATTTATTTCTTCTAACTTTATTATATCTAAAAACATTTCAATATATCCTCTATTACCTCCACCAGTAGGATGTAATAATTTTCTATATTCTATTGGTTTTTTATTAAATTCTTGTCACATATCATTTAAAAATCTATCTCCTATATCTATTCCTGTTTCTCCTAATAAATTAAGTTTTTTCTTTCATTGATATATATTTTCTTTTTCATTATCTTTTACTCTAATATTTAAATATCCTGAAATATTTGTTTTAAATTCAAACATTTCCATAACTTCTATAGAACTTTTAGTTAAATTACTTCCTTTTATTAATACTTTACTTTCTTTTATTTCTGAATCTAACTATAACTATAAAAATGGACTAACATATATTTTTGATACATTTTCTTTTTTAATTCTTTTATTTGTTTTTAATCCATGTAATCTTAATATATAAACTCTAACAATTATTTCTTCCATATTATCTGTTATTAAATTTTTTATAGAATTATTCTAATTATTTTCTTTATATAAATTAAATACTCCTTTAAAAATACCAGTTGATATATTTTTACTCTTATTTTCAATTTTTAATATATTTTGATCTTTTCCTTTATAAAATTTTGTAAAATTAAATTTTGAAAATCTACATAATTCTTTATCTAATGATTTTTTATATATAATTCTATCAATTAAATATTCTTCTTCAATATCATCTTCTAAATCGATACTACTATTTTCTTTTACATTATCATATTCACTAGCAGAACTACTTATAGTATCTGTATTAGTACTTTCTAAATCATCCATATTACTTGATCTTATATAACTTTTTCTACCTTTTTCTCTTTTTATATTTAATAAAGAAACTAAATCAATATAAGCTGTTCCAATTATTCTTTTTTTTAAACCTAATCAATATCTATCTATAACTGTTATCTAAACTGTAGGAGAATATATATGTTCTATAGGAAAATCAATTAAAATATTAAAATATTCTTTATAATTTGGATTATATGGTGTTGGATCTTTTTTAGAACTTGTTTTTAATATTTTATTATTTGAAAATTTAAATTCTAAATAGGGATTATTTATTCCTCTTTTATTAACTAAATTTATAGCACCTAATGCTAATATTTCTACATTCATTTTTTCTGTTTTTGGTATAATATTTATTACTTCATATTCATTTATTTTCTAATTATCTATTAATTGAAATCCTAATAATATTTCTCCTTTACCCATATCTAATTTATATCATTTAGGTAAACATATTTTATTATTTAATGTTTCATAATAGATTTCATTAAGAGATAATAATAAATTACCAATAGGTACATCAGAATAAATTAAATTTTTATCAAATATTGTTAAATGTAGCATATTAGCATACTATAATAAAGTAGGTAATTCTATATCAATTGCATATGTTTTATATCATTCGGGGAACAATGTTTGTTTACATACATCACTTACTATATTTTTTTCACAACATCTTATAATTACATAGGGATCTGATAATCCATTAGATTCAGCGGCTTGTAAATTTTTAGCTTTACATAGCATAACTCTAAACTAAAATAATTTTGTAATACAATCTACTAAATTATCATTTTTAGGTTTTATTCTTATAGTTTCATCTAATTTAAACTCATTTAAATTATTATTATTATTTGGTATTATTTTTATTTTAATATCTCCTAGTTTAACTATAATTTTTTCTTTATTAATTTCATTTTTTAAATCTAATATAAAATTCTAATTTCCGAATATAAATTTTAATTTAGAATGATTTATAGTATAATTTTTTATATTTATTTCATTATTTTCTATTTTATATTCATTATTTTTATATTTTACAGATAAATTAAGTTTATCAGAATATATATTTAAATCATAATTATTGCATTTATAAATAATATTTTGGGTACTATATTCAAATGGTCTTGTTAAAAAATCATCTCTATTTTTTTCTATATTTTCTATGAATTGGGATATTCTAATACAAAGTAATATTTCTCCAGGAAACAACATATTTTTTATTAATTTAGGATTATTTATAAATTTTAATTTAATTCAAATAGGAGGTGCGTTTCATCCTTTAGTTATTAAATCTAAAAATTTTATTCTTTGATATGATATAATACCTGATTTTACATGTAAATATATAAATAAATCAGGTATCATATTTAAATCTGCACTTAACATCATTTTTTTTACTGTATTAGTATCATTTTTTAAAATAGTATTTCATATACAAGTATTATGAATACATTTTTTAATTTCACTTTTAATATTTTCTTTACCTATAACAAATTCTAAAAAATATTTTTTATGCTATTTATCATCTAATCCGGTTACTCTATATAAATCTATTTCCATTGCGTATTCCAACAATCCTGGTTTTTCTGTTTCTTCAATTGAATCTATAGGTATTATACCTGAACGCATATTTTCTTCTTCATTATTAATTTTTAAAAGGACTCTTCCTAAATACATTTCTCCTTCTAATAAACCCTCTTTCTATTTTTTAATATTATTATCTGATTTAGAATTTATAGGAGGACCATAAAATATACATCAAATTAATTTATTATTGAATATTTCATTATAATTTATATAAGTACATGCTATCTATTCATTATTAAAATATTGTTTAGATCATATACTTATTTGTATTTGAGTATTTATAATAGGTTCTTTTATTTTCATATATAATTTTTCTTGAAATACTATATCTGTACCAGAATAATTACTAGTTTTTACTTTTCTTCCGCAGAATTTTATTTTTATGTATGCATTTAATGATTCGGATAAATCTCTAAGTTCATATATGGATAAACTTATAGTTTTAAAAGACAATTCAAACATTGGAGGTAACAATATTTGATTTGATAAATCTTCTATAATATCTTCTTCATCTTCCATCTATATAAATTCATCTTTTTCATTTAAAATTAATGCAGACATTCTTAAATAGCCTTGAATTCCTTCATTCTAATATGTAGAATCAAACAATACTACTCATTGGTTTTTAAGCATATGATTTTTATTACTATAAACTCTTAATAATTCTATTTCATATATTCCTAATAATGTATTTTGTATTAATTTATTAGCATTATAAACTTCAATTAATATTTTTCCTAATCTAAATTCTTGTAATGTTATATTATCAAATGAAAAATTCAATACTTCATCATATATTGGATTTATTGTATTTTTCTATGTAGTTGTTTTCATTGTATTGCCTAAAATTGTAACTAAAACAATGATATCAGAAGTACCACTAGAACTTACTTGTTTTAATTCTTTTATTTCTATTATATGTATTGAAATTTTATACTAGCCTTCATCTGGTATTATATTATTAATATCTATTATTTTATCTTTCTTTTCTTCTTCTTCATTTTTTGTATTTTCAACAATCTATTCATTTTCTTCATGTATTTCTTGTTTTTTATCGGTATCGAATGTTTTTATTATTTTTGATTTTCAACCCATTTATTTATAAACAAACACAAATTTAAAGAAAAATTAATAAGATAAAAAATTTAATAATATTTAATTTATTTATTTATTATAGATTATTTTTTATTTATTTTATTAAATAAAAAATTATATAATAATTAGTTTTAATAATAAATTTATATTGAAATATTTTATATTTTTTAAAGAAATTAATTTTTATTTTTATTATCAAATAATTATGTTTTTTATTTTTCTAAATAATTTCTATTAATATTAGTAGTTAATAAGGTTATTTTTATTAATAATATTATTATGTAGAATAAAAAGTTAATATAATTTTTAAATTTATCTTTTATTATACTATTATAAATATATGTTATAATAGTTTTTTCTTATATAGAGCTTATTATTTCTTATATATATAAATATATTTATTATCTTATTGAACTAATGTATATTATTAATATAGTCATCTATATTAGTTTGATTTAGAGTATAATTTTTATTATGAAAAATTATATATTAAATAATGATATTTTATTAAAAATAATATAAATGATAATATTAATATCTATTTCTTTTTTTAATCTTCTAATATTTATTATTATAAATAATATTTTTCTTTATATTAATTATAATATTATAGCTTTTTATTTCTTATAATAAAACTTTTTAAAGATTATTTATTAAAAAAATAATTATTTTAATTTGAATTGAATATTGAGATAATGGTCTATAGTGATAAATATATTATCTTAAAGAAAGAAAAAATAAAAAAGAAAGAATTGCATTTTATGATAAATTGAGTTGGATCTACTATGTGTTGTGAAAATGATTGTTATTCTTGTAGCTATTGATTGGTACTATTATAAAAAAATTTAATAAAGTCTGATTTTATAAATAATATATTTTAATATAAGTAAGTAGGTGATTCAAAGAGCAATCTATGGATAATTAGATATCATCTGGAGATAAAAGTGTATAAGAGAAAGATAATAATTAATTAACTAATTAATTTTTAATTTAAAATCTAATAATATATTATAAAAATTTTATTATGTTTATATTTAATATTTTTCTATTATTAACTTTTTATATTTAAAAATTATGATTTAATTTTTTATTTCTATTATTATTCTCTATTATATTATTATTATAAAAACTTATATACCAAATATATAATATTGAATTGATTTTTAATTTTTTAAATAATTTTATTTTTACAATAAAAAATTCTTTAATATAGATAAATTTTTCAAATTACTTAAATTTAAATTTTTATTTTAGTTTTGGTTTTGATTTTATTATTTTTCTTATATAATTGAATTATTAAAATAATGAATAAAAATATTGAAGTAATAATAAGGGTTCAGAATCACCATTTTCTATATAAATTTTTATATAATATAATCTATGTATTATTTAATGCTTTTTGTATTATATGAATTTCATTTTTATAAGAATCAAATATGTTTAAAATAGATTGAACTTTATCTTTATTTTTTCCATCTTTAGTAATTTCACCCATTATTTCATTTTTTATTTCTTTATCATATGTGTCTTCTTTAATAAGTTTCTATATTATTTTATCCTATCCTATTTCTTTTTCTAATATTTCATATTCTATTTTTCACATTTCTTTTTGATTAATTATATCGGGGGTTTTTTTATCTTCTTCAATTTTTAATTCAATCCTTTTTTGTTCCTCATCTGATATTTCATTATTTTCTATCATTTCATTATATAATGTAATTACTATTCTATATTTTTTTCAAATTTCATTTTCTTTATTTCATTTTTTCTTTTACTCTTTCTTCTAGTTCATTTTTCATCTTTTCTTCTGTTATTTTTATAATAACTTCAAGTTTTTTTCCAGCTTCAGATCATATTTCATCTTCTATATTTTTTTTATTTCCATATCTATCTGTTATAAATTTAATTTTTTTTAAAGTTTTAATAAATTTATTATCAAATTTATTTTCTATACTAATAATTTCATTATAAAATTTATTAAATTCCAGTACAAATACAAATATATTAAAATCCATTATTCCAGTTGTATCATTATTTTCATTTTCAAAATTAAAGAAATCAAGAAACTTATTTAATATATCTCAGAAATCTATATTATTTGTTCATGAAAGAGGTATTTTATTTAATTTTTCCTCTATTATATTATTTAATTCTGTATTTAATATTTCTAATTTAGAATTTAATGATTCAAGATCATTCTCTGTAAAACCATATTTTAGTTTTATTTCTTTTATTATAAAAAATAAAATAATTATTAAAAATATAAGTAATAAGGCTATTATAGATATTAATAATATATTATTGATTTTCATAAAACTTTTTTGTAGTTAAATCAACTTAAATATAATAAATAATAATTATTTATTATTCTTATTTACATAATAAATATTTATATATTTTATAAAATTATTTTAAATTTATGTTAGATTATCGATTTATAATTTTTATTCAAAAGATAGTTTATTTTAAGAAAAAAATAGATATTGAATTATAAAAATAAAAATTATTTTATATTAGTTATATAATTTATTATTTTTAATAAATTAGATTGTTATTTTTTAAAAATTATTATTTATTCTAAAAAAATTAATAATAATAAATATTTTTATATTTCATTTGTTCTTTTTTTTAAAAACATGTTCTATATATATAAATATTGGATTGATTTTTAATTTTTTAAATAATTTTATATATAGAAAAAATTAATATTTTAATTTCATATAATAAAAGTTAAATTTTATAAAAAAACTTATGTAATAAATAATATTTTTAAAAAATTTTAAGTAAATAATTTAAAATTAATTAATTTATTACATTAATCTTATACACATTTACTTCTATCAGATGATATCTATAGATTGTTTTATTAACCATCTGCTCTATATTAAGAGACATTATCTCTAAAATCAGATAATTAAAGTTCTTTATAAAATTAATAAAGGCACCTATAGCTATAGCTACTGGAACAACAATAGTCTTCACGTCTCAGAGTAGACTCCATCTTAGTTACTAATATAAGACATCTTTCTTTTTTAACATAAGTATCCTATAGACGTCTTAAAATCATTAGCAGCTAATAAGGCTACCTCCCTTAAGTACTCTATTTTCTACATTACACCTTGACTATACTACTATAAAGGTTGAGGTTGATACCATTGAGATATTTCATAAGTTTTCTTAGGGATAGCCTATAACATACTCAAGAGAAATTCCTTTCAGTTTCTCCATCCTAGTATGTCTCTATCTCCTAATTAATCTTATGAACTAGTCTCTAACTAGAACCATTTCATCTCTATTGAATAGAGACTAAACCACGACCACCAAATCTTCTCTTTAAATACAACCGCTCTATTGAAGCAGTTTGGTAATGGAACTTACATTCCATTAATATCTTCCTAGTCTAAACATCTATCTTCTTAAGATCCGACTCATTCCAATTAACTATACCGAATGAATACTAGAAAAGGCTTCCAGCTATAAGGTATTTATGGCTTTTAACCATATTCCTACCATTAAGTTTAGTTAATGTAAGCTTCCTCACTCTTTTAAAATATTCATCGGTTAGTTGAATTTTAATGGCCTTATCCTATATAGTAGGGCTTTCCTACATGCCTAGATATTTATACTAGGAGGATATTGGTAGATCCTTTAGGGCCTACCACCGTGTATTTAAAATTAAAGATAATATTAATATAAAGATTAAAAGCTTAAATACAATAAAAATATTAAAAGATTTTTTAAAAATAATATAATAAAAAAATCAGGTTTAAAATTACACTATAGAAATTAAATTATAATAAATTATTTTAATTTTTGAATTATTATACTTAATTTATAAAAATATCAATTAATAACAAAAAATGAAATTGATAAAAATTGAATTTATTTTTCTTTTAGTTATAAAAGTTACATTATAGGAAAAAGAAGATAAAGAAAAATTAATATATTATAGGAATAGTATCAACAATAATCTCGAGAATCTTGAAACTGAAATAAATGGATTAAAAGATAAAATTAATGAAGAAGATAAAGATATTGATAAATTATTAAATTATTTAAATTCAGATTCTGATAATATTATACTTAATATATTGAATAAAATTTTGGGTGATATTGGAAAAATATCCAATTTAAAAAAAATAAAAAATAATGATAAAAAGGAATTAAATAGATTATTAAATAAAATAAATAAAAAAAAAACAATTATTTGATTGTAAAGAAATAGGAAATAAAATGATAGATGAAATAATAAATTAGATGAAAAAAAAAAAAATAAATTTATTGGTTTTAAATAAAGATGATAGTATTATGCCATATTTAAATATTAATACAATAGACAATAAACCTATAAATGAACAAGATAATAATAAATATTATATAAAAAATGATGATGATGAGTTATTATTGGATATATATGAAATAATTAAAATTGATATTAATGATGGTATAAAAATTAATAATAAAATTGATAATACAAATAATTATTATTTTAATATAGAATTAAATAATAAAAAATATAAAGAAATAGTGTTTTTTAAAAAAGATATATTAAAAATTTATAAAGATTCAATAGTACAAATAAAAAATTTATTTTAGAATAATGAGAAAAATGACATTAAAACAAGGTTTTAGAAGTTAACAAATAAAATAAATATATTTGTATATCTATGAGATAAAATTAATAAGAAATTTAAAAATAAAAATAACCCTAACAGTTAATGAACAAAGATCAGAATTAATAAAAATATATAGAATTTTTTTTGAAAAAAATAAGGATTTATTTATTAATAATCGATATTATAACACAAAATTGGAAAAATAGGAGGGGTAGGGGTATTTTATCAGCTCTAAAAAATTTATATTGGATGAAAATGAAATATCATGAAAGTATAACGGAATAAAAAATAAAATTAAATATATTAATAATTTTAATTATAAATTAAAAATGTATTGTGAATTTTTAGAAAATATAATAAATAGGCAATATATTGATAAGACTAATAAAATAAATTTAGAAGATAGAATATCAAAACTAATAGAGAATATGAAAAAAATTAAAGATTTTAATAATAAATCTAATAAAACTATAGAAAATATACAAAACGAAATTTCAATAAATATAAAGATTAATAAAAATTCAATTTTATTTACTGATGAATGAAAAAATAAGATAAATTTCAATATAATTATATTAATTATTATAAACTATATTAAAGATATAGAAGATGCAAAAAGAGAAATTGACAAAATATATATAAAAATTTTAAATATATAGACAAAAGAATATAAGAATATATCCTTAATGACTATATAAAACCCCATGAATATTACTATTGAAAAAACTTGAGAAATATTGATTCTAATTATATGTCCTATAATTTCCATTACTCTTATTGCTCTTATTATATAATGATGTAGTGTTTTTAAGGTAATTAATCAAATTTAAAGTATTGAGTGTTTTTTATTAAATAATATTAAAAATTTATTAGATTAGGATTTATATTTTTCTATAGGTAATTCAGATGATAATATAAATTTTCTAGATTATTTAATTTTAATAATAAAAAAATATAATAAAAATTTATTAAAGATATATTAGAGAAATGTAAAGAAAATTGTAATAATAATAATCAAAATAATAATAAAATTTATATAGAGCTTAATGATCTTATATATTCTTATAATATTTTAATATATGAAGGATTTAATAAAGTTTTAAATATTTTATTTAAATAATTTAATGATAAAATAAATGAATATCAAAAATCTATAGTATTTTTATTTAGTAAGTTTATTAGAATTAATTAATATATTAAAAAATAATTTTTCTTAAATTTAAATTTCTACTTTTCAACTATTTTTAGATTATATAGTATAATAGTATAAAATCTAATATAAAATAATTATAGATATGTAGTAACAATAAATTTATATCTATATTTATTATTCTATTAATTAACAATAATATTTGTATTTTCAATTATAAAGTTATATTTAAGATATATTAGTATTATAGAATATATCAATTAATATAGATAAGTATTATTATATATATTTGATATCTTAACAATAAAAATTTATTCAATAGTGTAAATATTTTTAGAATAAATTAAAAAAGATGAATAAAAAAATGAAGATGGAATTTGTAGAAATAAAATTGATAGATAAAAAATTCTAAATTTTTTACATAAATATATATTTGAATAAAGTATAAATAGATTTTTAAGATATAAAATCTTTATATAATAAATAATATAATTTTATTAAAACCCTCTCTTAATTGTTAATTAATTAATTTTTTCATTATAAATAAAATTTCTTTTTTGGTTTACAATAAAATACTATTATAACGATAACAACAACTAAACTAAATCCTACTATACTTAAAAATAATATTAGTTTTCAATCAAAAAAAGAATTACCGTTTCTAGGAGGTTTTGTATATGTATTTTTTAATATTTCAATTAATTCGTTTTTTAATATATTATTTAAATTTGTCAAACTATTTTTATATTCATTCACCTTATTTTTTATAATATTTTCTAATTTAGATTCTAAAAATATATATATATTATAATTTCGTCCTTTATTTTTATATGATTTATAACCATTTTTTTTAATTTTTTTTAATAAAATCATCATATATATTTTTAATTCAATATACTATTTTTTATTTTTATTAGTTATATTATTAAGAACATGATCTAATTTACTTTTTAATAACATATTTTTATTATCTAATTTTTCTTTTAAAATCATTTAATATGGCAGTATTATCACTAATATTTAGACTATTTATTAGACTATTTATTTTATCTTTTAATTCTTTTCATTTTTTTATATTTCTTTTTTTTATTCTTCTCTACTTCAGTATCCATATCATATAGTGACATCAATATCATATTTTTTTATAATATTTTTTAAAGAATCATTACCGATAAATTTATTTATTATAGAATTATTATTAAAAAAATCAATTTTAATACGTTCATTAATAGCTAATTTAAATTTATCATCATTTATTATTTCATCCAACGAAACTTTTAAATTTATACCAATAATATTATTATTTTCATCCTATGATTTTTTAATTTCATAATAAGAAGAAGACTCAACAAATTTTGTTTTTTTACTTATTAAACTTTATTCAATATCAGATTCAATTATTATTTTTTTATTATATAGGGAATTTGTACTATTATTATTATTTAGGATCATTTTTATTTCTATATTATATAATAAATAAACTGTATTTTTTAATAATCATATTTTAAATAATATGTCTTTATCACTAAATTCTTCATCTAATATATATTCATTCTCAATTTTTAACACTGGATTTTCTAATATATCTGTTATTTCATTTTCATTTAATATTCGATCCATTTTTTCTAAAAATTTAATATTGTTAATATTGTTTAAAACTTTATTTAAATCATTTGTATCCCTCTTTATTATTATTTTTTTAAATTAATTATATTAGTTATATTTTATACTATATTATTTTCTATGTTATTATCAAATTATGGCTAATATTATTTTCATCATTTTTATATCAATTCTAAATCATAGACTATATAACATTTAAACTTAAACATTCTATCCTTAATAAAGTATCCTTTAATTTTTCTTCTTTACTATTTTCAAGCAATGTATTTATTGCACTAGTTGCGTTAAATTTAAATTTATTTAATTCTTCTACAACATTCTTATTTTTTATTAATATATTTGTTATAACTATTAGTATTAATAGATTAAAAATTCTATGCATATTTTTTATATTTTAGTGTTAAATTTAAATAATATTATAAATAGATAAATTTATATATATAATATTTTATATTTTTAATTTTTTTATATAAGAAATTATTCATTAAATATATAATTTTTTTATGTATTACATTTAAATAGTATATTTTGTATATAAAATTTATTATTATAATATATAAAACTTAATATTATTAAATTCATTAAGATTTTAATTTTAATTTTATTTTATTTTATCGGATTTAATAATTCATATTTTATAAATAATTTCTATAAATAATATAAATATTAATTTATTTTATTTTTAAATTTATTATAAGTTCATAAAATAATATATTAATTTTTAGTATTACATAAATTATATATATGATAAATAATAATTTTTTTTGAATCTTAATATTGGTTTTATTTTCAAATACAACAAAGGATTATGAAAAAATATTATCTGAATTTTATCCATTATCAACAATTTTAAATGATAGCACATCTGAATGGATAACAGAAAAAAATACAAACTTGCTTAGTTTATGGGACACTTTAGTATGAATTTCTTCAATAGCTAAAATAGATATGACTAAATTAGATAATGAAAAAATCAAATATTATAATAAAAATTCAAATATGTTAAATCCAGAGACGGATATCAAAAAAATATCAAATCATAGTAAATTTTTAAAATATATTAGTAAAATTATATATGACTTAAATACAAATGGTATTTTAAATTTAATAAAAAATGAAGAATTTTTTAATTTGACTTTATTTAAATTACTAATAAAAAAGTCGGTTTATATTTTTTCAGAAAATATAGGTCAAATAGAATAGAATTTATATAGTAATGATATAACTCATCTTATTTCTTCTTTAAAAAAAAAAAATTTCATATAAACAACAATATAATGATATAATAAGTATATTAGAACAAAATAATAATGGTTATTTTACTAATGACTTAGATAAATTTTAAAGCTGATGATTTAGAATAGTCAATGAAAAAATTAGAAACTAAGTTTTTAGAAATTATAAATGAAATAGAAGATACTGATGTAAAATTAATATATATTTTTGAATATTTAGATAATTTTTTAAAACAATGAAAAAAAATTATATTAGATTTTTATAAAAAAAAAAAAAAAAAGTTGCTCCAGAATATAGTATTTTATCTTATAAAAGTTTTATCTAATAAATTAGAGTTAGTATTAATTTATATAAAATATTTAGAAGAATTAGATTCTAATATTTGAATTCTTTCATATTTAATAAAAGTTTATTGTTCATAAAAAAAAAAAAAATAAATGAATTTAAAAAAATTATTTGATTTAAAAATAACTAATTTATATAGTAAACTAGAACATATAACAGAACCTTATCAAATAAAATACGATTGGTTGAAATCAATAAAAGAAATAATTGAATTTTCTAAAAAAACTAACTTTTATAAAATTATGGAAGGTCATCCACTATTAAATTTTTCAAATTTATTATATAGATCATATTATTATAAAAATGAAGATTATAATAAAAAAAATTCATTTAATCCTCCATGTTATTTAACCGAAATAAATATTATTAGAAATAGTTCGAATCAATATGATAAAATGAATAGTAGCATTTTTACATCTTCTAAAAATACATATTTAGAATTTAATTCACCACCTAATATATCTAGTAATTATTTTATTGTTGTATATAAGGAAAAAGAACAATTTTTAATAATATATTATGATTATTTAGTAAAAAAATTATAGTCTTTAAATGAAATATTATCTGATGATGATAAATAGTCACAAAAAAATCCTTTAAAAGAATTATCAACATCCTCAGATGAAAGTAATTTATAGTCAAAAACTATTTTAAAAATAAAAAAATCTATTGAATTTATTATTAATGTTTATAAAAATATAAACGAAAAAAAAGGTTTATTATCATTATTATCTAATGAAGATTATAAATCATATCTTAATGATATTATTGATTTAAAAAACGTACTTGAAGAATATAAAATTAAAAGTAAAGAAAGTGATAATAGTAAAACATGAATCAATCATGATATAATAGTTCAATTATTAGAATTTATAAAAAGCAATTTGAGCATTATTTTAAATAAAAATTAATTATATTTTATCATTTCAAAATTTAAATTTTTTACTTTTCATCTATTCATTGATTATAGTGTAATACTATATAAAAATCTAATTTATATCTATATATCTTTTTTTATAATATTTTAAATGTTTTTATTATTTTTTGACTATAAAGTTATATTTAAGATATTTTAATATTATAACATTTATTAATTAACATAGTTGAGTATTATTATATATGTTAATTTTTTTATTGATAAAAATTTATTTAATAGTATAGATATTTTTGATAATATAATAAAAAAAAACAAATAAAAAATAATTAAATGAAATTTGTAGAAATAAAATTGATAGATAGAAAAATTCTAAAATTTTTTTACATAAATATATATTAGAATAAAGTATAAAGTATAAATAGATTTTAAGATATAAAATCTTTATATAATAAATAATATAATAATTATATTTATTTCAATAAAAAAACAAAAAATTATTAAAATAATAAATAATAAAATTATATAAATTAAAAAATCATAATTATTATGTTTAAAAATTCTTTTAATTTTTAATCTAATATTTTTCTTTATTATGTATTATATATATATCTTACTATATTTAAATCTATTATTCTTCTAATAGATAGGAGAATAAACGATATTTTTTAACTATTTATTTATAATTAAATAATTTATATTTAATTGTTATATTAAATAATTTATATTTAATTGTTATACACTTAGTAAATATTATATTTAATAAATTCTAAATTACTTTTTTTATTTTTTATTATTAAAATATTATTTTATCATAATAAAGTAAAATTAATATTTTTTTATTCTTTATATAACATCTAATATCATATAATAATTCAATATTTTTATATAATAATATTAATCAAATTTTTATATAATATATAATTTATTATTTTTAAATTTATGTTTTTAAAATACTTATATAAATAAATATTATATAAGTATATATATTATTAAGTTATATCTTAATTTTTATTATTAAAAATTAAAATATAAAATATAAAATATAAACTTATTAAATATAAAAAATTGATAAATTAATTCAATTTTAATCTATAAGAAAAATTAAATATTATTTATATAAATTATCTATTTAATTTTTATAATTTTGTTTTTTTATAAATAATATTTTATATAATAAACTAAAAATATTTATAATTAATATAATATTTTAAAAGATTATTTATCATTTTTATCACCTCATTGTTATTTAAAAAGATTTTTGAATATTGAAAAATTGAAAAAATAAAAAATATTGATGAAATAATATTTTAGAATATAACATGGATAGATGGTTAATTTTAAAATATAGTTTTATAAATATTGTATTATATGAAAAAAATGATATTTTATTAAAAAAAGAAAATGAATTATTAAAAAATATTATTTATAAAAAAGAAGATCAAGAAAATATAGAAAAACAAAAAAATAAAATTTAAATATTAACTGAAAAATTTATAAAAAATTTAGATATATATAGTAGATAATAAAGATATGATAATATATGAAATATTAAGTATAATAAATTATTATATTGATAATGATATATATTTATTAGATGATAAAGTTAATATTATAAAGGAAATTCTATATGAAGACTCGTTTTCTTCTATAGATAAATCAAAAAATAATATAATTTTTTTAGATTATTTGGAGGAAATATGTATAAAAGAATATAAATTAGATATTAATTTTAATAATATAAAAGATAATTTAGAAAATAATAATATTAATAAAATATAGAAATAGTTTATAAAAATAGAAAATTATACTTACAATAAAATTTTTTCTTAGTTATTAGATGAAAAAGTATAGTTTTTTAGATAAAATATATCAAAAAAATTTATATAAAGAAATAAATTTATTTTTTAAAAATAATTTAAAATAGATAAAATCTAATTTATATAATTTAAAGAATATATTTTTAAAATTTAAAGATAATAATAATAAATATATAAAAAAAATTAATATTATGATAGATTATATAATATTATCTAATGAAAAAATCATGATATTATTTATATACATTATTATAATAGAATATTATTATTAGTAAAAAAAACTATTATTATAAAATAAAATTAAAAATAATAATTTTATAAATATTGCTATTATAATTATAGTAGTAATTATAATTATAATAATTATATATAAAAAATGAAAAAATCCGAAAAAACATATAATATATAAATTAATATAATTATATATATCAAAAAGTGATAATATACTAAAAAATTATTTTTGTTTCAACTTTATATATTATTTTTAAATATAATATTTTATATTCATATAAATTTTTTAAAAAGAATAAATAAATAAAAATTATAATAATTTTTAAATTTATTTTTTTTATAATATAAACATTAAAAATATATCTAGTTTTAATTTATTAGTTTAACTACTTATTAATATTATTTTAAATTTTTTTAAAAAATTTTATTATCATTATTTTATTATGTAAAAAATTATTTAAATTAAAAGTAGATATATTTTTAATATTTATATTATAGTTATAGATTACTAATTCTTTATTATTATTATTTATCTAGTTCTAATTCTTTTAAATATGAGAAGAAGAAAATTAGTAATTATAACTTAATCTTTATTTTTAATTACTTGTATTTATTTATTTTATATTTGGTTCTTTAAAATTTAAGATCTTCTGTATTTTCTAACCCTATTATAAATTTTTTGTTTTTATTATATAATATTAAATTAAATATATATTATTGAATTTTTTTATTAGATCTAAACAAAAATTTTCTTATTATCTGATACTAAACATTTTTGTTATTTTTTAAGCTTTTTATATATTTCAAAAATAAAAAAAAAATAAAAAAATTGTTAACTTTAATCTTTTATTGTATATTATTTCAATATTTTTATTTATCTAATTTTTATTAATAATTCAAGTATAAATATATTTTATATTAATTTATTTAAATATTCTATATAAGAATTTATTATCTTTATAATAAAATAAAAATATTTTATTTTTAAGTTTATGTTTTTAATATTATAATTTATAAATTTTAAATATAAATATTATAAGTTATGTATGTAATAAGTATAAATAAAGTATATAGTAATATTTTATTTATGTAAGTATAAATACATAAAGATAAAAAATGAAATTTAATGAAGTCAATGATATTATAAAATAGGGAATGTACATAGTTCCATATACAAAAATTAATAAGAATGAATGAAAAAAATTAATATCATAGAAGAAGAAGTATCAATAGCCCTTATATAGACAACCATTAATGTTGATTAATATAATATTTGCAGAAATGAATGAATATTATATGAATGGTTATAATAAAAATGAAAAATTATATAATGAATATTGAACTACAGAAGACATGTCATATAGAGATAATTTATTAACAAATAAAATTTTACATAATTTCAATATACTACAAACTAGAATACCTAATATATTAAGATTAGTTTTTCCATTAAAAGTTAATTTTCTTAGTTATATATATGTTTATAATTGAAAAGATATTAGACTTCCTTTAATAAATCATTTTAAAACATGTAATTGAAAAAGAATAAAATATAAAGTTGATTTAGATGATGGTAATAAAGTATTTAAATACATGATTGACTTAATTGATGTAATAGATGATTATAAATTTTTATCTAAAGATAAGGAATTATGAGAAGATACTGTTAATGAAATAAAAGAATTAAAGAAAAGTAAATCTGTTGAACATGATAATAAAATGAAAGAACATAGAGAATGATTGATTCTTAATAATACAAGTAAATATGAATAGTCAGTAATAGTATTAGGAAAACCAATAAAAGAAGAGAAAGAAAAAATAGTAACAGTAGATATAACAGATATAGAAGAGGAAATAGATAAACTAATTAAATGAATAGAATAGGATAATGATAGTGATAATAAACATATAGAAAAAAGTAGTAATAATAATGAAAATAAAGAAAAGAAAATATTAAATAAAGATAATAATTTTAATACAATATTTAAAGATAAACCAAATCATATATATAATTGTTCTAGTAATGAATTAAAAAACATAATTGATGAATATAAAAATCATGTAGAAGAAATATATAATAATAAAAAGAAATTAATAAAAAATAAAAGAATAAAAACAGAAAATAATAAAATAAATTATATAAATAATAAAATTAGTATTATTGATTCTGAAGATGATCCTTTATATTATTTTACACTCTATGATGAAACCAATAATAGTTATAAGAAATATAATAATAATAATAATAGTTATTTAGAAAAATCTTAGAATGATATTAGAATGAAAATTAAAAAAGAAGAAAAAGAAATTGAAAATAATATTGAATTTGAACTTGTTATTAAATATAATAGAACTTTAGAAATAAATAAAATTGATAAAAAGGTATTATTAAATTTATATGAAGGAAGGAAGGAAAGAATATATTGTTATAAGATAAATGATATAATATGAAATAATAATAATAAATCATATAAGTCATATAATATAAATAAAGAAGAAATTATAAAATGTCTTCCTGAAATTCCTGTTATTATAGATTATACTTAGAGATATGAAGATATTTTAAATATAGCTAAAAATACTTTTAGATATTTTGTTCATATTTATAATAATGGAAAAAACTATAAAATATATAGTAGTAATAGAAGTAGTAGTATTATAATAGAAGATTATTATTATTCAACAAATCATTCATGTAATAAATGTAGTTGATTAAGAGAAATTTTATATAAAAATAATGAAACACCTTATATTGATGTCAAAACTTTGTAAATTTTTACAAAAATAATTAATAATAATTTTGATTATTTTTTAAAAATCTTTCTTAAATTTAAAATTATAATTTATGTTTATATCGATTAATTATTTTTCTTTTTCTACATTTATATATAATAATAATAATAATTATTATTATTATAACCATAAAAATAATTATAAACTTAATTAACTTTTTTAATTTTTTTTATATTTTTTCATTCCTATAATAAATTCTCTGTTAATAATAAAATTCTATTATAATAATGTATTTTAATAATTTTATTCTAATTATTGTCATCAAATATGTAATCTATCATGGAATTAATTTCATCTATCTAATTCTTTCTTATATCTTTAAATTTTAAAAATATAATTTTTAATTTTAATAATTTCTCTTTAATCTAATCTATATTATTTATATAAAATTGTTCTATTTTTTCATAAAAATTATCACAATACATATCTTTTAAAAATCTTCTAAAAAATAAAATATTCTACTTAAATAAGAAATTTTTTCATTATAAATATTTATTTTAATTTTTAAAAACTATGCATGTATTTTAAAAAACTAATTTTTATTTAATTTTTCCATTATCTCACCTGGATCTGTTATTAAATTATGTTCTTTTAAATATTCTAAAAAAGTAAGATTCTTTTTTGTTCCATCTATAGAAGAATAATAATCTTCATTAAAAATTTTTATTACAATATTTTCTTTATTTTCTTTTATTTCTTTTATCTTTTTAATTGATGGGTCCATATGATAACAAACTATAAATGCTTTTTCATATATCATAATATTTTCATTATCAACCATATTTATATTCTTTAAAAAATCTTCTATAATCATAATAATTTTATTTTTTTGATCATCTATCTATTCTAACTCTTTGTTTAAAATAATCTTATTTAATTTCTAAAATTCTTTACATATTTCTTCTAATTTATTTTTAATATCATCGTTTTTTTTCATTAATAATATATCATTTTTTTCATATAACTCTATATTTACAAAATTAGAGTTTATTTTATCATAATTTTGCATATTGTATTTTATCATGTTATTTCACCAATGATTTTTATTTTTTCAATTTTTGACTATTCCAAAATAATAGTTATAAAAGGGATTAAATATATTTAATTTCATATTTTTTATTAAATTAGATATATTAATTAATTTTTTTATATTTTTATATCTATTGTTTTTATTAAAAGAATTATTCATTATATCTTTATAAATATACCCAATACTTTCATTTATCAATTTTATATTATTCTAATATATTTTATACATACTATATTTTTCAAATTCTTTATAATAATAATTCCATTGTTTAAATTTTTTAATTAATTCATTCTTATTTATTTTGTTATACTTTGCTATTATTTCCTAATTTATTCTATTTAAAAAAGAAATGAAAATATTGTTTTTTTTCTAATAAACCTTATATCAAGATATTAACTCCTTCTTTAAATTATATATCTAATTATCATATTTATCCAATGTATAAATCTAATATACTGCTCTATAAAAGAAAATAATAAATATTAATTTTCACATTATCGAGTAATTTAACTGAAATTTTTAATTAAAATTATGAAAATTACTAATATTATTATTGATAATTTTTTTTTATATAATAAAATATCTAATTATAATATTTTAACCCATATTACTATCAAAATCTGTATTAATTAAATTTTCATTCTATCTTATTTTATAATTAGTAATAAATTTTTCTATTAAAAATACTATTCTATTAAAAAAATGTATCTTGATAAAATCATGCATTTCTATATCAGATAATATATAATCTATTAAATAATTAATCTCCCCTATATTTTCATTTTTTATATCTTTAAATTTCGTAAATATATCCTTTAAATTTATTAAATTTTTCTTTATTAATATAAAACTATTTATGAAAAATAAAAATATTTTTGAACATATCCTATTATAATAATATATTTTATTAAAAAAATCATTTAACTAAATAAAAATTTCATTAAAATATAAAAAATTATCCATATAAATGTGTAATTTTATTTTATAAAATAAATTATATATTTTATAAAATTTATTATAGCATAAATCTTTAATTATATAATCTATCTCAAATTTTATTTTATATCTCCACTTACATATATCTTTTATATATTTTAAAAAACTAATATTATCTTCGTCATTCTCATAAAAATATAAAGTTTCATTTAATATTTTCACTACTTCATTTTTGTTCTCTTTAATTTCTTCTATACTAAATTTATAAGGATTAATATAATAACAAATCATCTTTATTTTTTCATATACTATTATATTCTAATTTTCAACTATATCTAAATATTCTGCAAAATTTAATATTAAACTCTTACTGTTATCAATATATCATTCACTATTCAAATATTTTATTTTATTACACTCATAATCATTTATTTTTTTAAAAAATTCATATAATTCATTTATCTTATCCAAAACATCGTTATTTTTTCTATAAAATAATATATCGTTCTCTTCATATAACTCTGTATTTAAAAAATTATTTTTTATTTTAAAATAATTTTTCATGTTATACTTAGAAATATTATAATAATGATAATAATTGTTTTTTATATCCTTAAATATTCCAAAATAATTTTTAATTTTTTTACTTATTAAATCTCTTATATAATCCCTTAAAATATATATATTAGTTAAATTTTTAATATTCTTGTATACATCATTTGAATTATTCTCTATATCACTTAATATATTTCCATAATATATATTTATTAATTCTATATTCTTTCGATATAATTTATATGTCGTACATTTTTTAAAATTCTTATAAAAACAATTTCAATCACTCTATAATTTACTTAAATAAACCCCTCTTATCTAATTATAAACTTCTATAATCTCCTCATTTATTTTATTCAATGATTTAATTACTGAATTGTTTTCTACCATAAAAACATCATATCAAACTCCTACCTCCATCTCTAATTCATCTATTCCTTTAATCTATATCATCAAAATAAAAAATATATATTCCATCGTTAAAAAATCACAATAATAATTATAAAAAAATCTTAAATTTAAAATATTATTCTTCTAAAATAGAAAATATGTTACAATTTATTAATAAAATATTTAATCATATTACAAATATAATAATAAATAATAAAAATGAATTTAATCTAATCCTAAATATAGAAAAAAGAACCTTCCTAATCTATCTACTAAAATCAAATATAAAAAATACAATAAAATTATACGAAAATAATAACCCTAAAAAAAGAATATAATGTCAAATATAATACCATAAAATGCATTAAAAATAAAATAATAAATAATAAAAATAATTTAGTTTTTATCCTAAACCCTATTCACTCCATACATATATACGCAATCCAATTTCTTAAAAATAAAAATTTTATAAATCTTAATCTCTATATAGAATTTAATCAAAAAATTATAAATAAAAAAAATTTTAAAATGCTAATTAATTATAATGAATGCCAAAAACAAAATTGTTTCTCCATACTCCCAATGTATAATAATAAATTTTTAAATTATAATAAATTTAAAAAAAATAATAAATAAAAAAATAGAAATAGATAATATTTTTTATAAAATATTTAAAAAAAATCTCTTCCTAAATATAATAATAATAATAAAAATTCATAAAAATATAAATAATATATATAAAAATATTAGATTCATAGTTAATAAATTAAATCATAAAAGAATGCTTTTCCTATATAAAAATAATAAAAAAATAAAAAATATAAAAATAATATCTAAAAAAATAATAAAAAGATGAATAAAAAATTTATTAAAAAAATAATTAATATTAAGGTGTAGCTCTTCCTATATATCTAGGATATAAAGTTAAATTCTTTACATTGTCCTATCCCAATAATCAACATAAATATCTCTCATATCCTAATCCAAATCCTCCATGCTCAAATGTTCCATACTTTCTCATATCTAAATACCAATAATATGGCTCTGGATCTATATTATTCTTCCTAAAACTATCCACTAAACTCTAATAATCAATCTCTCTCATTGATCCTCCAACTATCTCCCCAACCCCTGGTAATAATAAATCCACTGATTCAGTTAATCCAATATCCTAACTATCCTTCTTCATATAAAATGATTTCAAATGAACAGGAAATTTTATAAGAAATACAGGCTCCCCAATCTTCTCTATCATCTATCTCTCTGCCCCCTCCTATATATCATCCTCATATTTAAATAAACATTTATTTCCCTCCTAATCAATATTCTTTATCCCATTCTCATTACAATAATCTATAGCCTCCCTATGCGTCATTCTCTTAAATGGCTTCCTTACACTCTTAACATTAGAATTTACCTATCTTATTATATCCATATATCTCTCTATTGCCTTATCCGTAACATAAACTATCATATCCTCTATAAAACATAATAAATCCTCAAATTCTATAAATCCTAACTCAGCCTCTACATGCAAATACTCAGCTAAATGCCTTCTCGTCTTACTCTTCTCTGCCCTAAAACTAGTCTAAATACAAAAACAATCCCCTAATGCAGGAACACATGTCTCTAAATATAACTAACTTGACTATGTTAAATACGCACTCTCTCCAAAAAAATCAGCCTTAAATAATGTTGATCCTCCCTCTACCTACGTCTATACTAAATTAGGCGCCGTTATCTCATACTAATCCCTACTAAAAAAGAATTCTCTAAAAATCTAAATTATATAACTCCTTAACCTTAATATAATCTTAGTCTACTCCATACGTATATGCAAATGCCTATTAGATAATGAACTTGTTAAACTAACTCCTGATCCTATCTTAGTATTAAATTCAGAATCTGATCCATGCATTACACTTATCCTCTCAACCTATAATTCAAATCCTCCCTTTGCCTTCTTCTCTACCTTAATAATACCATAATACTTAATACTTGCCTCATGATTTATTATCTATTCCCCAATAGTCTACTTACTAATAACTGCTTGTAAAAGATACTTCTCTGTCCCATCCCTTATCTCATGAAATATAATCTTTCCCTACTTTCTTATATTCTATACAAATCCAATAATCTCTACCTTTTCTTCCACATAATCCTTAACCTACTTTATTTTAATTTTTTTATACATATACACAAAATTTAAATTTATCATAAATTTAAAATATACTAAATATTAATAATTGCCCATGTAGTTTAGTCGGTAAAACGTTACTTTCGTAAAGTAAAAATCAGGGTTCGATTCCTTGCTTAGGCTTAGAAAGAGAAGAAGATTAGGTTAAATATTAGGATAATAATCAATCTAAGAGTAAACTTTTTTTAATTTAATCCCCATAATATTTAATTAATATATAAAATATTTAGTCTTTTACTTATTTACTCATCTTTAATATATCTAATATAATATTACATATAATACTCTTCTCCTCTAAATTTATCTCCTCATTCAATATATTTATAACTCAATCCTATCCATTCATCTACTCTATAATAATTCTTATCTTCTCACAATATATAGTAAAATACTTAATTCCTAATATCTCTAATGTATCATCCTTATAAACTTCCACCTAATCTAAATTCAAACTATAATCCTCTCCCACCTCATAACTATAATTATTCATATCTATATTAAAATCAACCCCCTCCTTATATGAAAATAATTTCTTCGTATCTAAATTCAAACTTAATTCTAATTTTGAATCATAACTAAAAATATCATAATAAATTAAATACTCATTTTCACTAAGCTTCTTTAAATTTAATCCATACTTATTCTTCTATAATATTAACTCCTATGATGAAATTATCCTATTATAACTCTACTTATACTAATTATTAATACTCTTAGTAACATTAAATAATTTTTCAAAACTAAATCCTATATTTTCTAATGGTATAGTTTTCTACTCTAATATATTCTAATACTCTTCCTCCTCCTCTATATTAACATCCATAAGATCCAAAAACATTTTCTTAAAATCCTTTAATAAAAATAAATTATTATTCTCACTACTGTTATTTAATAAATCTAAATACTCACTCCTTATCTACTCAGAATATTTACTTAATTTAAGCCCATACTCTAATAACTCTAATACAAATGATATATTACTAAAATACTCACTCTTATCTATAGATATCTCCGTAACTATAAACTTCATTAATCTCTATATTAATCTACTCTCTATCTAATAATCCATATGCCTTGATATTATTCCTATATAAGACACCTTTGTCTCATATGTTAATATATTAAACTTAATCTTTTCCATCTCCTCTATCTCCTTCTCACTTAATTTAACTCTATACTTATTGAGCTTTATTAATAATAACTCCTTAATCTATGGATTCTCACACTCTATAAAATACTTAAAGAAAAATTCCTTAATACATTCTATCTCTAATAAAAATTCAGATAAATATTCAATAGAAAATATACTAACCTCCACATTAATATCTTTACAATAATTAAAAAATTCCTTTATTATATCTATCTTGTTCTCTATTAAATATATAGTCTATTTTAAACAATTTAATTTTTCCTTCTTTATCCATATAGGATCATCATAATTAATTAAAAATAAATTATAATTTTTTAATAATAAATTATTCTTTATAAAATATGGCATTATCTTAGGTAATAATTTTAATGTTACTCACATTATCTCCTTGTTCTTTGTACTTAATAAATTAACAAATCCATTCTCTATTACACTCAATATTCAATCATGATTTATCTCCTAATTGTCCTTATTTATTAAATGAAAATTTATTAAATACTTAATAGATGATGATACTAATGCATGATTTCTATTCTATAATTTCTCTATAATAAATTCTAATATCTTCTTGTCATGTATCTTAAACTTCTATAATAAATTTAAAAAATCTATAATCTATATTAATATTCATTCTACTGCCATATTAGAAGATAAAAATATATTGTTAGATATACTCTCTATATTACTACTATCCTTTATTATATTATCTATTCCTATCTTACTCACAACAATACATATATTTCCCATAACAAAACTATTTCTCTCATGATGTAATAATTCTAATAATATAGATACATAATCAATCTTAGATAATAATCCCTAATCCGTATTATATATTTTTAATAATGATAATATTGCTGTCTTCCTAACATAAGGATCTTCATCACTTAATCCCCTCTATAATGGTTCAATAGAATACTCTAATATACTCGGTAACTTTATAGATGTTAATGTTCTTAATGCTAATGCTCTTAATAATGAATTGCTCTACTTAATAGAATCATTAACTAATGTATTAACTATTAATATAGCTAACTCCTTGTTCTTAACTGAATAATTTATAATATAAAGATATATTAATTTCTTAAGTTCTAAATCTTCTGTATTCATATTCTTAATTATATCTGTATATAATGATGAACAATCATTTCCTAATGTCATCTATGCTATAGTTCTTTTTACTGCTTCTTTAATTGTACTTATCTTACGTGAATTAAGATCCTCTTTTAATTCTAATAATTGCTTAGTATATGATCCATGTCTAAGAAAATATTTCTTATTATTCTATGACTTTTTAAAAAAATAATTTAAATCCATTTGTTTAATATTTTTGTGTTATTTAATAAAAATAATTATTTAGATATATTGTATTCATTTAAAAAATTGGAATATTCAATATATAATTCTTTATTTTTATTCTTTAACTATTCTTCCTCTTCTTTTAAATATTGTTTTATTTCTTCCCATGAATTACTTTTTTTGTTATTATTATTTTTCTCTATTATTGTCTTCTACTATGATTTTATATTCTCTAAATTTTTATTAACTTCAATCTATATTTTTTCATGTTTTTCTTTATGTTCTTTTTCTAATTTATCCCAACTTTCCTTCTCTATTTCCTATAATTTACTTATATTCTCTTTAATCTATTCTTTAAACTTTTTTACATTTTCATTCTCTTTATATGCTATATCTAAATTTAATTCTATCCCTAATTCTTCCTTTGTTTTATCAAATATTATCTATTCCTCATTACTATACTTCATTGTGATTATTAAATTTATTATAAAATTTTATGTAAAAATTATTATAATAATTGAAAATTAATAAAAATTAATAAAATAATTTTTTATTTAATAAAAATCAATTTTTAAAAAAATATAATAATATTTTTAAAAATATCAAAATTAAAAAAATAGTACTAAATAAAAATGAAACAAATATCACTTAAACTCTTTGTTTTCTTATATACAATATCAATAATATTTAATTCAAATGATCATCAATCATCTGAAAATATTCCAGAAGTTACTACTAGTGAAGAATTAAAAGAATTATTAAAAGCAAATGATAATAGCTTAATAGTATTATTCTATGCACCATTCTGTGGTCATTGTAAAACTTTTATGCCAGAATTCGATAAAATAAATCAAAGTTTATCCAATATTTATGAAGGAAAATAGAAAACAGTAAAAATTAATTGTCAAAGTTCAATGAACATCTGTACAGATTATCTTATACAAGGTTATCCTACTATAATGTTTTTAACAGAAGGATCTAAAAAGAATTATGAAGGACCTAGAACTGAATCTGAAATTACTAAATCTTTCGATGCATTTATAAATTTTTAGTTAAATAAAATAAAAGATATATCAGAAATTAAAGAAGAAACTTATTTCTTAATACATACAACTAATAAAGAATTTGAAATGAAAATAGAAGAACAATGTAAAGTTTCTTTATTCATTTCTTGCTATATAATAGAAGATAATTCAGAACAATTAATATTTCATAATAAAAATAAAGAAATAAAATATAATAAAGATACTGATTTAGAAAAATTTTTTACAATTTCTAAATTACCAATTTTAGGACAATTAGATCATACAGCTTCAGCTTATTTCAAATTTAAAAATCCTATTTTATTTTTAGTATTAAATTCTACAATTTCAGCAGATAGTAATATTATGCAATAGTATGAAGAAATTTTATCTAAATATAGAGAAGAAGTAAATGATAAAACAATTTTAACTTTATTATTAGACAGTAAATTACATCAACCTTATAAACAATATTTCGGTATTCCAGAAACTAAAGACACTGCAGCTTTAATATTAGATGGAAAAAAGAAATATTTATTAGACAAAGAATTAAGTCATGAAAATTTATTAGAATTTTTAGAATTATTTTCAAAAGGAATAATAATTCCATATTTAAAATCACAAGAAAATACCGAAGAATTAAAATAGAGAAATATAGACAATAAAGTACAAGAATTATTAGGTATAAATATAGAAAATTTTATTAAAGAAAAAGATATTTCAATTTTATTATTTTATTCAAATGAAGTAGGAAATCAATAGGAACAAAACGATCTTAAAAAACTTTTAGAAATTTTAAATCAAAAATATTCAAATTTACATATAGGCCAAATGGATATATTAAAAAATGATACTAATATATATGAAGTTGTAAAAGTTCCTACTTTAATAATATTATAGAACAATATACCATTAGAATATGATTTTAAAAACGGAAAAGAAAAAAATGATATAGAAAATTTCTTTATAACATAGAAACTTATAGAAAAAGAAGAAGATATAGATGAAGAATTATAATTAAATTTTTTTAAGTTTTTAAAGTTAATTATAATTTATTTTAATAAACACAAAAAATGTTAAACAAATAGAATATACATTTAAGAAGTAAAATAGTTTTTATAGGAGAAAAGGAAAGTGGAAAAACTTGTTTATTACTTTTATTGAAAAATAAAATCTTTATTGAAAAATATAAATAGACACTTGGTGTTGATTTTTTTATTGATGAAATTACTAAAAATGTAAATGATGCTTCTTATAAAATTAAATTATAGTCTTGAGACACTTCTGGTGCTGAAAAATTTAAATCTTTACTGCCAACATATCTAAATTTTTCAAATATAATTGTTATTATTATAAATTTATCAAAAACTAATTGAAAAGATAATTTAATTGAATGATCTTGTTTTTTAAATAAAACAAATGAAAAAGCTTGAAGAATGTTTATTTTTAATAAATATGATTTAATAGAAAATAAATCTATAGAAGAATTAAAAGTTGAAATAAATAAATTATTAGAAAATAATATATTAACAAAAAGTATTCATATATTAAGCTGTAAAACAAATCACGGAATTATTGAATTTGAAAATGATGTCTATTCTTTACTTATAGATAGATATAATCAATCAAAATTACAAAATCAAAGATCCAGTATGACACAAAATGAAAATGATATAGTATTAAAAGAAATAAATACTAAAAATAGAAAAAAATATTATTGTTGTTAATTAAATAAAAATAGAATATTTTTATAATTATTATTTTATAATTATCAAACACAATAATATTTAATATACATAAAAATAAAAAATGAAAGCTGAATATGATTATTTATATAAATTACTTTTAATTGGAGATAGTGGTGTTGGTAAATCATGTATACTTTTAAGATTTTCAGATGATACTTATACAGACTCTTATATCTCAACCATAGGTGTGGATTTTAAAGTAAAAACAATAGATATAGAAGATAAAAAAGTCAAATTATAGATCTGAGATACTGCTGGTCAAGAAAGATTTAGAACTATTACAAGTTCTTATTATAGAGGTGCTCATGGTATTATATTAGTCTTTGATTGTACAGATAATTAGTCCTTTATTAATGTTAAGAACTGACTAGAAGAAGTCAGTAAATATGCAGATGAAAATGTAAGAAAAATATTAATAGGAAATAAAACAGATTTAGAAGATAAAAGAGTAGTAACTAAAGAACAAGCAGAAGAATATGCAAAAGATAAAAATATAGCATACCTAGAAACTTCTGCAAAATCATCTATTAATATTAACGAGGCCTTTGTTTAGATAGCAACTGAAATAAAAGAAGCTCTTTCTCATGTAGATTTGGAATATAGTGAAAAAGGCAAAGCTATACCATTAGCAAAGACAGTTAAAAAATCTAATAATTTTGGATGCTGTTAAATAATTTAGTTTAAGTTTTTGAAAAAAATATTTGTTATTTTAATAAAAATTTTTTGAAAAAAAATTTTAATATTATTTTAGAAATTTTTTCTTTAGAAAAAATTAAAAAGTTATTTTAATAAAAATTTTGAAAAAATTTTTTTTTATAATTTATTTATTTTTTTCTATGAAAAAAAATATTTGTTATTTTAATAAAAATTTTTTGAAAAAAAATTTTAATATTATTTTAGAAATTTTTTCTTTAGAAAAAATTAAAAAGTTATTTTAATAAAAAATTTTGAAAAATTTTTTTATAAATTTTTTTTTTTTTCATGAAAAAAAATATTTGTTATTTTAACAAAAAATTTTTTTGAAAAAAAAATTTTAATATTATTTTAGAAATTTTTTCTTTAGAAAAAAAAAAAAAGTTATTTTAATAAAAATTTTGAAAAATTTTTTTTTATAATTTATTTATTTTTTTTCTATGAAAAAAAAATATTTGTTATTTTAATAAAAATTTTTGAAAAAAAAAAATTTTAATATTATTTTAGAAATTTTTTCTTTAGAAAAATTAAAAGTTATTTTAATAAAAATTTTGAAAAATTTTTTTTTATTTTATTTTTTTTATTTTTATTTTAATAAAAAATTTTTATTTTAGAAATTTTTTTTTTAGAAAAAATTAAAAGTTATTTTAATAAAAAATTTTGAAAAAATTTTTTTAAGTTATTTATTTTTTCTATGAAAAAAAAATATTTGTTATTTTAATAAAAATTTTTTGAAAAAAATTTTAATATTATTTTAGAATTTTTTTCTTTAGAAAAAAAAAAATTTTTAAAAAAAAAAATTTTTTAATAATAAATTATAAATATCAATTTCATAGAAAAAAAATTAAAAAAATGAAAAAAATATATATCCCAGATTATACTAAAAAAATAGAAGGATTAACAATAAATAATCTAAATTTAACTGTAGGTATTTCAAAAATATTATTAAAAAATACTAAATTATCTCTTACTATAAATAATAAATATGCTCTTATAGGTTCTAATGGATTGGGAAAATCTCAATTACTTTTAGCTATTTCAAATTATATATTTGATGATATTCCTTAGTATTTAAATATTTTATATGTTGGTTAGAATGATTTATTAATAGATAAATCTATAATAGAAAATAAAAATATTAAAACTGTAATAGATTTGTTAAACGAATTAGATATATAGGAAAAAAATTTAAAAGAAAGAGAAAAATTGTTAGAAAATAAATTAGAACAAATAGAAGATATGGATGAAATAGATAAAATAACAAATGAATTAGAAGAAATAGATAATATAAGAAAAAGAAATAAAATAGAAAATCCTAAAGAAATATTACAAGGATTTGGCTTTGATAAAGAATTATTAAATAAAGATTTTAGAATATTGTCTGGTGGCTGATTAAAAAGAATATAGTTAGTATCTGCTCTATTATCTAATTGTGATTTTTTAATATTAGATGAACCTACTAATCATTTAGATTTTCCCTCTATTATTTTTTTGTAGAATTTATTAAATAAAAGAAAATGAAATTTTCTTTTAGTTGTTAGTCATGATAGAAATTTCATACAAAATATAACTAATAAAATAATAGTATTAGAAAATAAAAAATTAATTTAGTATAATACTAAATTTAATAATTATTTACTTACTAGAAAAGAAGAATTTAGAATAATATAGAAAAAAATTAAATTAAAAAATAAAGAACTAGAAGAAATAAAAGAATCATCCTCTAAACATATTACTTCTAAAAAAAGACATATAGAAGTTGAAAAAATGGAAAAAGAAATAGAAATTTTAGAAGAAAAAATAAAAAAAGAAAAAATTCATTTTAATTTTAAACTTTCTGATAATACTAATACTATGTTTGATCAATATTTTATTAAAATAGAAAATTTAAAATTTGGGTTTGAAAATAAACCCTTATTTGATGACTTGTCTTGTTAGATAAATTTTGGTGATAGAATTGGCTTAGTAGGAAGAAATGGTTGTGGAAAATCTACTTTCATAGATTTAATAAAATCTTCTGAAAAATATAATAATAAACAAGGTGAAATTTTGTTAAATCATTAGATAAAAATTTGTTATTTCTCATAGCATCACTTAGAATTGTTTGATGATGATAATGATACCTGTATAAATTTCCTATAGAAAAAATTAATTAATATATAGCATGAAATAAAAAATTCTTATTAGTATATTAGAAATTTATTAGGTAGATTCTCTATAACTAAAGAAGTACAAGAAACTAAAATAAATTAGCTATCCGGTGGTCAAAGAGCTAGACTAGTATTATCTTGAATATTTGGTTTAACCTAGTCTATTCCTCACTTAATAGTAATGGATGAACCAACTAATCATTTAGATATGGATACAATAGATATATTAGTAAACTCCCTAAAGGAATATAAAGGCTCCTTACTATTAGTTAGTCACGATTATTATTTTGTAAGAGAATTATGTGATACATTCTGAATATTTGAAAATTTCAAATTAAAATAGTATTCTGATCTTGACCTAATAAATTAAATAAATTTTAAGTAATTATTATAATAATTTTTATTTTTATTAATATTATAATAAAAAATAATACATAAATATTATCAATTTTATTATTATTTTTATAGACTATTATATATAAAACACTAAAAACACTTAGAGTTAATTCCCATAGTATCACTAGAAAAAAATAGTACATAATTCTATTTTTATCAAATCTAACAGAAAAACAATAAGAACAAAATGGAAGAAGACATTATGAAAAGTGAAAAAATAGTTGTAGATTTAGGTTCAGGTATATTAAAAATAGGTTTTGCAGGTGATGACTCACCAAAAGCAGTTTATCCAAATATTGTAGGAAAACCACGTAAAGATCATAAGAAAATATTATAGGGTGATAATTAGAAAGAGGAAATATATATTGGAATGGATGCAAATGAAAAAGCAGGTATGTGTGCATTGTTATACCCATTAGAAGATGGAGAAATTAGAGATATTAATGGATTAGAGAAAACATTAACACACGGTCTTTATAATGAATTGAGATGTGATCCAAAAGACAAATATATGTTATTAACAGAGGCTCCAGTTAATCCAAGAGGTAATAGAGAGAAATTAGTAGACTTAGTTTTCAAAGAATATAAAGTAGCAGGAACTTATGTAGCAATGTAGGCAGTCTTAGCATTATACTCAAGTGGAAGAACAACTGGATTAGTATTAGATGTAGGTGATGGATGTACTCACACATGTCCAATTTATCAAGGTTTTTGTATAATACATTCTGTATTCAAATAGAAAGTAGCAGGAAGACACGTTACAGATCAAATGTTAGCAATGGTTGGAGAATATGCAAATTATAATCTTTCAGAATAGACATCCGGTAGAATGATAGCAGAAAAAATTAAATAGCAATTAGGATTTGTTTCATTAGACGTTATTGATGATAAAGAAACATCAAAGAGTATTAATAAATATGCAGAACCATATAAATTACCAGATGGAAAGACAATAGTAATAAGAGAACCAAGATTTTTATCAGCAGAGTGTCTATTTAACCCATTAGAAATAGGAAGAGATGGAAAAGGAACTATCAGTTTAGTGAGTGCAAGTTACGATAAAACTGATGTAAATATAAGACCGGAATTAGTAGAAAATATTGTATTAAGTGGTGGAACAACATGTTTAAATCAATATGAAGTAAGATTAAAGAATGGAATTTTAAATGAAGTAGTACCTGCAGGATAGAGTGTCAAAGTTATAACAGCAGAAGAAAGAAAATACAGTGTCTGGATAGGAGGATCAATTTTAGCATCATTATCAACCTTTTAGCAATAGTGGTTAACAAGAGCTGAATATGAAGAAAGAGGAGTTGCAGCAATACATCCAAAATGTTTAGGATCAGGAACAGAATAATCTAAGTATTTTGAGATTTGGATTTTTTTATTCTTTTTATTATATATTATATAAACACAAAATATATAAAGTATAATATTATGGCATCAGAAGCATTAATAACAAGATTATAGAAAGAATTACAAGATTTATCTAAAGATCCAGCAAAAAATGTTTCTATAGGTCCAATAAATTCAGATGATTTTACTAAATGAAGTGCTGTTTTATTAGGACCAGAAGGTACACCATATAGTAGTGGCTTTTTCTTTTTAGAAATTACTTTTCAAGATACATATCCATTAAAAGCTCCATCAATAAAATTTATAACACCTATATATCATTGTAATGTAGCACAATCAGGAGCTATATGTTTAGATATATTAAAGACTAGTTGAAGTCCTGCATTAACTATTTCTAAAGCATTATTATCTATATCTGCATTATTATGTGAACCTAATCCAAGTGATCCATTTGTTCCATCTATTGCTTAGTTATATAATGGTGATAGAAAAACACATGACAACAATGCTAGAGAGTGAACTATAAAGTTTGCAAATCCCGAATTAATGTAATTTTTAAATTATTTTTTTAACAACTTTTATTTTAAAAAAACGAGAAATTTATGGCTTATAAACACAAAGATATAAAAAATGATAGAAAATATAGAGTATTAGTTAGATAAATAGATATATGGACAGACAACATTATTAAGTATATAGTTATATAGCGTAGAAAGAAAAGTTATAGATAAAATATTTATATATGGAATGTATAATTTTGAAAATTTTTTATTTGTTGTATATGGGGGAGATTTTAGTTATTTTACTTATATGTTAAATGATATTGAGGCTATAAAAATATTTAGTAACAATGTATTAGAAATATTAATAATATTTAATGATTCTAATATGTTTAGTTTTAATGTAGCGTAGAATTTAGAGGAGTAGATGATATCAGTTGAAACATTTATATTAATTTTAGAGTATTTATTGGATAAATTTAACAAGATATAGTTTTTAAAGCCATATATGAAGGTTGATTTTTTAAATAGTATTAATTTTAAGAATGATATGAAGAATAATAATTTAAATAATGAATTAAATAAAATTATATAGGAGATAAGTAATGAGGGAAGAAATTATTATATAATAGAGGAGGAGAGAAAGAAGGAAGAGGAGAAAAGTATATTAAAAGATATGATAAATGATATGAATATATCTTATTAGAATATTAATTAGTATTATTATAAGGTATATGATTAGATAAGTGATATATGAAAGGAGATATCTAATGACAATAATTATATAAACAGTAAGAGAAGAAGTTCTGAGAGTAAATATAACAAGTAGTTGGATGAATTAATATAGAATTATGAGGAATTTTTAAAGGCTAAAGATAATATATTTAATATATAGTAGTAGTTAGAGGATGTATCATATTCTAATATATATAAGAATATTATTGAGATTAATTAGATGAAAGTTAAGGAGTTAAAGTAGAGATTAATATTATTATTGGATATGGATGAGGGAATAATAGATGAGATAGAGAGGGCTGAGGATTTAAGTATATATTATTAGAAGTCTAAGGAGTATGATAGGATTAGAAAGGAGATAGATTTAAATTTAGATATAGTATAGGATAAGTTTTAGTTTATGGAGAGGTTAAAGATAGGGATAATAGGTAGAAGTTTTAGTATATTAAGGGATAAAATATGTAATAAATGTGAATATTTAATTAAGTATTTAGAGGGGATAGAGAAGTAGAGGATATGTTTTTAGATATTATAGGAGTATTAGGGGAGACAATTATTAATATTATTTGATTTATTTATGGGTAAGATGATATATTATTTTAAGGATTTTATAAGGTATACATAGTACAATGAGGATATATTAAAATTTTTTAATGAGTGTGATTAGTTATTAGTATTTGCTATGGATAATTTTGAATTTTCTGGGAATGATATAAAGATAGATGTTGAGAAGAGAGGTTAAGGTGGAGATAATAGATAAGATGAGGGAGAGATTAATGAAGGAGTCAGTGAAGAATAATTTGAATAGGATATAGTTATTATAGAGATTTGCTATATTTTACAATAGTAAATTATATAATTTTAAGTGTATAAATGAGTTAAGAAATTATTGTATAGTGAATTATTCTAATAGATGTATGTCTAATTTATAGGTATTTTTAGAGTAGATAAGAACGGATTAGAATTTACAGTATTTAGTTATTATAAAATGGATTAAGGAGTATTAGGAGATAATAGAGAAGATTGATGATTGTATATGGAATCATGATGGGATGGGAAATTATTTAATATATGCATTGGATGAGATAGAGTGAAAGTTAACGGAGTTATCTACAGATTCACCTGTAAAGTATTTATTAACTAGGATGATAAATTTTTAGTATTTATAGAGGAGTATTAATATAGGTAGTTTATAGGATAAGAAGAAGGAGTGGGAGAATTTATATTATTAGGATTAGAAGAATTTATTTATATGTTTATGTAACAAGTTATTATATTGGTAGAAGGAGTAGATATCATTTATTGATATAATAGAGAAGATAGAGAATGAGGAGAGATTATTAAATGAGATTGAGAATAGGAAGGAGTATGAGGAGATTATGGTATTATTTATGTATGATAGATTAAGTAGGAAGATAAAGAGTATTAAGAGTAAGATAAGGGGATATAGTATAGGGAATGAGTTATATGAGTCTATATGAAGGAATTTTTTATTATTTTTAAGGGATAAGTATTTATTTATTGATAAGTATATTAAGGAGGTGCATGAGAGGATAGATACAAATTAGGGGAAGGAGATAAGGGTAAAAATATTTAATGTATTTAAATAAGATATTATATATTTCTTTTTAACAATTCTTCTATTATTTCTATATCTGATCTTATATTTTTTCTATCAATGAAGTATACGCAGTCTGAGTAATCATCAAGGAGGAAGGTATCATTTTTTTGTTTAATTAGGGTATTATAGATATCTTTTTTAATATTTAGAAGGCTTTCAAGGGTATATTTTAATACGTTTATATTTATTACAGAATTTGATTTATACGCTTCTATTAAGATATTTTTTGATTTTGTTCTTCTATGTAGGTATTCATATTTCTATATTTGGAGATGTTCTTTTTGTATGTTAGGTTTTTTAGATGTTATTTTAATGGTTTCATTATTTAGCAAATGTTTTCCTTTTTGATAATTTTCATTTAAAAGATTTAAATTTTTATTTTTAAATTCAGATAAATCATTTAATTCCAATTGTTTTAATTTATTTAAGATGGCAATTTTTTTCTATTTTCTTTTATTCAATTTTTGGGAACAAAAGTTCTCAGAGTCTATATTATAGAAGGTAGTATTAAATTTAGAGAGGAGTTTCTACTATGAGTCAGTAAGCTATAATTTTGAGATTTTATTCAGTATATTTTTTATGGATTCAATATTATTATTTGACATAAAAATATGGATTATTATAAAATTAAATTTATATTATTATAAAAACAATAATTAATTAGATTGGAGTTTTAACTTTATATTCAAATAGGATACGTTTTTTATAATAATGAATATAATGATATAGGAGAATAAAAACAGCAATGAGAATGAGTATTATTATGAAAGTGATTCAATAGAATTTAGGAGAGAATGTATTTTTTTTATGGATATTATATGACAGGATATTTTCTATAAGATTAGAAAGATTTTCATAATTTGTAATAATATTAAATTTTCTAATGGTATCATTATTAGTAGGGGAGTATAATGAGACAATATTATTTATTAGTATATTAGCGGGATTATAATAATTATTTATATAATCTGTATGGGAGGGGTTAGGGATATAATTAAATATTAATTTTAATTTTTTTATTGAATTTTGGATTATATTTATGATATGATTGGAGGTTAAATTTTTATTAATGGGAGTATTAGGGATTTATCAAGAATTTTTTCGTATGAATTTTTTATATTTTCTAGTTTATTATAATAAATATTTTTAAGAATTAATTTTATGTTTGAAAAGTAGGATAATAGGGAGGAGATATTTAATTTTAGATTGGGGATATTATTTAATGATAATAGGTTTAATTTAGTATCTATATTGGAGTAATCAAAATTTAAATTTTCGGTATTTAGGGATAGGATATCTAGGAGAAAATCTTTATATTTTTTATTTTCTTCATATAGGGTAGAATTTCAGATATTTTTAATGAAATCGGATAGGTTATGGAATAGGGAGGGATATGGTATTATTTAGGATTAGGTATTAAGTAGGGAGAGGGTATTATAAATTAGGTATAATTTTTCATTTTTAAATGATTGGATTATATCTATTTGGTAGATATTATTATATTTTAAGATAATATTTTCTATATCAAATTTATATTCTGAGAGGGATTTTTCGGACATGGGGGAATTATAAATATTTTTTAAAAAATTTTTTAGGTTTAGGGTATTTTTATTAGGGGAGGTATCATCGATTGGAAGGATCATTATTTTAACAAAGTATTTATCGATATCATTATCTTGATTATAATTCTATCAGATATGGTTATTTTCTAATTTTAGTAAAAGGAAGTTTATTTGGCAGGGAAAAATTGGGGACATTAGGTCAAGAATATTATCAAAATTTTTATTGAAGGAATTAAAAAATTTTTGAGAATTATTTAAGATATTTTTAAATTTTTATTTTTAAATTAATTTAGAGGAGTTTCTACTATGAGTCAGTAAGCTATAATTTTGAGATTTTATTCAGTATATATTTTTTATGGATTCAATATTATTATTTGACATAAAAATATGGATTATTATAAAATTAAATTTATATTATTATAAAAACAATAATTAATTAGATTGGAGTTTTAACTTTATATTCAAAATAGGATACGTTTTTATAATAATGACTATAATGATATAGGAGAATAAAACAACAATGAGAATGAGTATTATTAAGGAAAGTGATTCAATAGAATTTAGGAGAGAATGTATTTTTTTTTATGGATATTATATGACAGGATATTTTCTATAAGATTAGAAAGATTTTCATAATTTGTAATAATATTAAATTTTCTAATGGTATCATTATTAGTAGGGGATTATAATGAGACAATATTATTTATTAGTATATTAGCGGGATTATAATAATTATTTATATAATCTGTATGGGAGGGGTTGGGATATAATTAAATATTAATTTTAATTTTTTATTGAATTTTGGATTATATTTATGATATGATTGGAGGTTAAATTTTATTAATGGGAGTATTAGGGATTTATCAAGAATTTTTTTTTCATTATGAATTTTTATATTTTTCTAGTTTATTATAATAAATATTTTTAAGAATTAATTTTATGTTTGAAAAGTAGGATAATAGGGAGGAGATATTTAATTTTAGATTGGGGATATTATTTAATGATAATAGGTTTAATTTAGTATCTATATTGAGTAATCAAAATTTAAATTTTTCGGTATTTAGGGATAGGATATCTAGGAGAAAATCTTTATATTTTTTATTTTCTTCATATAGGGTAGAATTTCAGATATTTTTAATGAAATCGGATAGGTTATGGAATAGGGGAGGGGATATGGTATTATTTAGGATTAGGGTATTAAGTAGGGAGAGGGTATTATAAATTAGGTATAATTTTTCATTTTTAAATGATTGGATTATATCTATTTGGTAGATATTATTATATTTTAAGATAATATTTTCTATATCAAATTTATATTCTGAGAGGGATTTTTCGGACATGGGGGAATTATAAATATTTTTTAAAAAATTTTTTAGGTTTAGGGTATTTTTATTAGGGGAGGTATCATCGATTGGAAGGATCATTATTTTAACAAAGTATTTATCGATATCATTATCTTGATTATAATTCTATCAGATATGATTTATTTTCTAATTTTAGTAAAAGGAAGTTTATTTGGCAGGGAAAAATTGGGGACATTAGATCAAGAATATTATCAAAATTTTTATTGAAGGAATTAAAAATTTTTTGAGAATTATTTAAGATATTTTTTTGATCATTTTTTAAATTTTTTATGGAGGACAGGAGATTTTCTTCGGAGTTATTAAAGATTAAATTTAAAAATGATTTTTCAGAGATAGGGATAGTAAAATTTTTTATTATAATTTTCAATTTATTTTTTTCAATTATTAGGTCAGACAATTTATTTTCTATTATATTTAAAATATTTAAGGCATAAGATTTATTATTTTCAAAATCAATTTTATAGGGTAAATTTTCATTTTTTATGGTAATTAATTGTTTTTTTATATAATTTATTGATTTATAATTATTATTAATATTAAATTGGAGCAACAAAAAAAATATTATAGTAATGGGCATTGATGGGTTAGAATATGATAAAATAATGATTAAAATAATTTAAATTAGGAAATAGTATTAATATGGGATTAAAATAATAATTAATGGGTATAGCGAGTATAATTAATTTATTAGGATATGAATATTAATTTTTATAAATTTTTAATATGATATTACATAAAGATTTTAATTATTTTTATTTTTAGACAATTGATTATATTCTTTAATTAGGTCTTTATTATTCATATATAGTTTATATAATCTATATTTAAATATAATAATAAATTTTTCAAAATTAACATCTTTTAATAATTCATCAAATTTAATTCCTTTTTTTACGGAAGTAATTTTATTTGTATTTAATTTTCTTAATGTTTTTATTTGAGGATATGTTCAATTTATTGATCTTATAGTGTATACTAATTCATTAAATATTTTTTTAATATTATTATTTATGGTAGTTTTAGTATATAGTTCCTATTCTTTTTTTAATTTAATTTGTATATTTTTTTCAGTATCATATTTCTTTTTTAATATATTATTTAATTGTATTATATAGGGTTCTAATTCTATTTTTTCTTCTTTAAGATTATTAAAATCATCTATTTTATAATATAGATCATTTAAATTAAGTATCAATTGTTCTTTGGTTGAATTTAGTATTAAGATATTATTATTTTTTAAATCTATATATTTTTTCATTTGTTTATTATAAATTTCATCAGATAATAAATTTATTTTTAATATTAATTTTTTTTGAGAAAGAATTATATGATTTTCAATTAGATACTAAATTTTATTATTTAAGTATTGATTATCATTTTCTATTTTTTTATTAATGGTATTATATTGTAATTTAGTTTGGGATAGATTATTAAATTTAATATTCTAATGATCTTTTATATCATTATATTGATTTATTAGAATATTTAATTTTTTATCTAAAATAGGTATTAAATCTGAATCAATATTTGAAGATTTTATAAAAATAATTATAAGAATTATTAATATTATTAGAAAGAAAATATTTAAAAAGATAGATATATATAATAATTTATTATTTTTTTCTTTCCTTTCCATATTTAAATTTATGTTTTTTTATAAGTAAATAAAATTAATTATTAATTAAATTTTTTATTTTTTATTTTTTAAAAAAATAAAATTTTTTATGGATGATTTAAATAAAATATAATTTAATAAAAACTAATTGATTAATTATTTATTTTCTATAAATTACTTGCATTTAAATTTTCATAGTATATATATTTTTCTTATTTTTCTTATTTTTCTTATATAATTGAATTATTAAAATAATGAATAAAAATATTGAAATAATAATAAGGGTTCAGAATCACCATTTTCTATATAAATTTTTATATAACATAATCTATGCATTATTTAATGCTTTTTGTATTATATGAATTTCATTTTTATAAAAATTAAATACGTTTAAAATAGATTGAACTTTATCTTTATTTTTTCCATCTCTAGTAATTTCATAAGATATTTCCTCTTTTATTTTTATATCATATGTTTCTTTTTTAATAAATTCCTATATTATTTTATCCTATCCTATTTCTTTTTCTAATATTTCATATTCTACTTCTCATATTTCTTTATGATTAATTATATCGGGATTTTTTTCATCTTCTTCGATTTTTAATTTAATCCTTTTTTGTTCCTCATCTGATATTTCATTATTTTCTATCATTTTATTATATAATGTTTTTATTATTCTATATTTTTTTCAAATTTCATTTTCTTTATTTCATTTTTCTTTTACTCTTTCTTCTAGTTCATTTTTCATCTTTTCTTCTGTTATTTTTATAATAACTTCAAGTTCTTTTCCAATTCCATATCATATTTCTTTTTTTATATTTTCTTCATTTCCATATCTATCTGTTATAAGTTTAATTTTTTTTAAAGTTTTAATAAATTTATTATCAAATTTATTTTCTATACTAATAATTTCATTATAAAATTTATTAAATTCTACTACGAATATATTAAAACCTATTATTCCAGTTGTATCATTATTTTCATTTTCAAAATTAAAGAAATCAAGAAACTTATTTAATATATCTCAGAAATCTATATCATTTGTTCATGAAAGAGGTATTTTATTTAATTTTTCTTCTATTATATTATTTAATCCTGTATTTAATATTTCTAATTTAGAATTTAATGATTTAAGACTATTCTCTATAAAACCATATTTTAGTTTTATTTCTTTTATTATAAAAAATAAAATAATTATTAAAAATATAAGTAACAAGACTATTATAGATATTAATAATATATTGTTGATTTTCATAAAAGGCTATATAATTAATAAAACACGAATAAATAAAAAAATTATTATTCTAAAACATAATTTAATATATAAATAAATAATTAAAAAATAAATATTTATATATTTTATAAAATTATTTTAAATTTATGTTAAATTATCGATTTATAATTTTTATTCAAAAGATAGTTTATTTTAAAAAAAAATAGATATTGAATTATAAAATAAAAAAATTATTTTATATTATTTATATAATTTATTATTTTTAATAAATTAGATTGTTATTTTTAAAAATTATTATTTATTCTAAAAAAATTAATAATAATAAATATTTTTATATTTCATTTTGTTATTATTATAAAAACTTATATATCAAATATATAAATATTGGTTTGATTTTTAATTTTTTAAATAATTTTATTTTTACAATAAAAATTCTTTTAATATAGATAAATTTTTCAAATTACTTAAATTTAAATTTTTATTTTGGTTTTTATTTTGGTTTTTATTTTGGTTTTATTATTTTTCTTATATAATTGAATTATTAAAATAATGAATAAAAATATTGAAGTAATAATAAGGGTTCAGAATCACCATTTTCTATATAAATTTTTATATAATAATATAATCTATGTATTATTTAATTCTTTTTTGTATTATATGAATTTCATTTTTTATAAGAATCAAATATATTTAAAATAGATTGAACTTTATCTTTATTTTTTTCATCTCTAGCAAATTCATTCATTATTTCCTTTTTTATTTCTATATCATATGTTTCTTCTTTAATAAGTTCCTATATTATTTTATCCTATCCTATTTCTTTTTCTAATATTTCATATTCTATTTTTCACATTTCTTTTTGATTAATTATATTGGAATTTTTTTTATCTTCTTCGATTTTTAATTCAATCCTTTTTTGATCCTCATCTGATATTTCATTATTTTCTATCATTTCATTATATAATGTAATTACTATATTATATTTTTTTTCAATTTCATTTTCTTTATTTCATTTTTCTTTTACTCTTTCTTCTAGTTCATTTTTCATCTTTTCTTCTGTTATTTTTATAATAACTTCAAGTTCTTTTCCAGCTTCAGATCATATTTCATCTTCTATATTTTTTTTATTTTCATATCTATCTGTTATAAGTTTAATTTTTTTTAAAGTTTTAATAAATTTATTATCAAATTTATTTTCTATACTAATAATTTCATTATAAAATTTATTAAATTCCAGTACAAATACAAATATATTAAAATCTATTATTCCAGTTGTATCATTATTTTCATTTTTAAAATTAAAGAAATTATGAAACTTATTTAATATATCTCAGAAATCTATATTATTTGTTCATGAAAGAGGTATTTTATTTAATTTTTCCTCTATTATATTATTTAATTCTGTATTTAATATTTCTAATTTAGAATTTAATGATTCAAGATCATTCTCTGTAAAATTATGTTTTAGTTTTATTTCTTTTATTATAAAAAATAAAATAATTATTAAAAATATAAGTAATAAGGCTATTATAGATATTAATAATATATTATTGATTTTCATATAAATTTATGTAGTTAAATCAACTTACATATAATAAATAATTATTATTTAAAATAATAATTATTTATTATTCTTATTTACATAATAAATATTTATATATTTTATAAAATTATTTTAAATTTATGTTAAATTATCGATTTATAATTTTTATTCAAAAGATAGTTTATTTTAAGAAAAAAATAGATATTGAATTATAAAAATAAAAATTATTTTATATTATTTATATAATTTATTATTTTTAATAAATTAGATTGTTATTTTTTAAAAATTATTATTTATTCTAAAAAAATTAATAATAATAAATATTTTTATATTTCATTTGTTATTATTATAAAACTTATATATCAAATATATAAATATTGGTTTTGATTTTTAATTTTTTTTTAAATAATTTTTTTTTTACAATAAAAATTCTTTAATATAGATAAATTTTTTTCAAATTACTTAAATTTAAATTTTTATTTTTGGTTTTATTTTTGATTTTTTATTATTTTTCTTATATAATTGAATTATTAAAATAATGAATAAAAATATTGAAGTAATAACAAGGGTTCAGAATCACCATTTTCTATATAAATTTTTATATAATAATATAATCTATGTATTATTTAATTCTTTTTGTATTATATGAATTTCATTTTTATAAGAATCAAATATATTTAAAATAGATTGAACTTTATCTTTATTTTTTTCATCTCTAGTAAATAATTTTATTTCCTCTTCTATTTCCTATTATATATTTTTCTTTAATAAGTTCCTATATTATTTTATTTATTATTCTTTCTTTTTCTTGATCTATTCTATCCTATCCTATTTTTTTTTCTAATATTTCATATTCTATTTCTAATATATTTTTTTGATTAATTATATCGGGATTTTTTTCATCTTCTTCGATTTTTAATTTAATCCTTTTTTGTTCCTCATCTGATATTTCATTATTTTCTATCATTTCATTATATAATATTTTTATTATTCTATATTTTTTTTTCAAATTTCATTTTTCTTTATTTCATTTTTCTTTTACTCTTTCTTCTAGTTCTTTTTCATCTTTTCTTCTGTTATTTTTATAATAACTTCAAGTTTTTTTAATTCCAGATCATATTTTATCTTTTTTATTTTTTTTTTATTTCCATATCTATCTGTTATAAGTTTAATTTTTTTTAAAGTTTTAATAAATTTATTATCAAATTTATTTTCTATACTAATAATTTCATTATAAAATTTATTAAATTCCAGTACAAATACAAATATATTAAAATCTATTATTCCAGTTGTATCATTATTTTCATTTTAAAATTAAAGAAATTATGAAACTTATTTAATATATCTCAGAAATCTATATCATTTGTTCATGAAAGAGGTATTTTATTTAATTTTTCCTCTATTATATTATTTAATTCTGTATTTAATATTTCTAATTTAGAATTTAATGATTCAAGATCATTCTCTGTAAAATTATGTTTTAGTTTTATTTCTTTTATTATAAAAAATAAAATAATTATTAAAAATATAAGTAATAAGGCTATTATAGATATTAATAATATATTATTGATTTTCATATAAATTTATGTAGTTAAATAACTTTACATATAAAAATAATTATTATTTAAAATAATAATTATTTATTATAAATATTTACATAATAAATATTTATATATTTTATAAAATTATTTTAAATTTATGTTAAATTATCGATTTATAATTTTTATTCAAAAGATAGTTTATTTTAAGAAAAAAAATAGATATTGAATTATAAAAATAAAAATTATTTTATATTATTTATATAATTTATTATTTTTAATAAATTAGATTGTTATTTTTTAAAAATTATTATTTATTCTAAAAAATTAATAATAATAAATTTTTTATATTTCATTTGTTCTTATTATAAAAACTTATATATCAAATATATAAATATTGGTTTGATTTTTAATTTTTTAAATAATTTTATTTTTACAATAAAAAAATTCTTTAATATAGATAAATTTTTCAAATTACTTAAATTTAAATTTTTTATTTTAAATTTAAATTTTTATTTTGGTTTTATTTTGGTTTTATTATTTTTCTTATATAATTGAATTATTAAAATAATGAATAAAAATATTGAAGTAATAACAAGGGTTCAGAATCACCATTTTCTATATAAATTTTTATAATAATATAATCTATGTATTATTTAATTCTTTTTGTATTATATGAATTTCATTTTTATAAGAATCAAATATATTTAAAATAGATTGAACTTTATCTTTATTTTTTTTCATCTCTAGCAAATTCATTCATTATTTCCTTTTTATTTCTATTTATTATATATTTCTTCTTTAATAAGTTCCTATATTATTTTATTTTTATTCTTTTTTTCTTGATCTATTCTATCCTATCCTATTTTTTTTTTTTTCTAATATTTCATATTCTATTTTTTCATATATTTTTTTGATTAATTATATTGGATTTTTTTATCTTCTTTCGATTTTTAATTCAATCTTTTTTTTTTTGTTCCTCATCTGATATTTCATTATTTTCTATCATTTCATTATATAATGTAATTACTATTTTATATTTTTTTCAAATTTCATTTTCTTTATTTCATTTTTCTTTTACTCTTTCTTCTAGTTCATTTTTTCATCTTTTCCTCCATTATTTTTATAATAACTTCAAGTTTTTTTCAACTTCAGATCATATTTTATCTTTTATATTTTTTTTATTTCCATATCTATCTGTTATAAGTTTAATTTTTTTAAAGTTTTAATAAATTTATTATCAAATTTATTTTCTATACTAATAATTTCATTATAAAATTTATTAAATTCAGTACAAATGACAAATATATTAAAATTTTTATTTTATTTTTGTATTATTATTTTATTTTTAAAAAAAATCAATTATGAAACTTATTTAATTATAATATCAAACTCTATATCATTTGTTCATAAAAGAGGTATTTTATTTAATTTTTTTTTCTATTATTTTATTTAATTCGGTATTTAATATTTCTAATTTAGAATTTAATGATTCAAGATCATTCTCTGTAAAATTATGTTTTAGTTTTATTTCTTTTATTATAAAAAATAAAATAATTATTAAAAATATAAGTAATAATAATATTATAGATATTAATAATATATTATTGATTTTCATATAAATTTATGTAGTTAATCAACTTACATATAATTAAATAATTATTATTTAAAATAATAATTATTTATTATTCTTATTTACATAATAAATAAAATATATTTTATAAAAATTATTTTAAATTTATGTTAAATTATCGATTTATAATTTTTATTCAAATTCTAGTTAAATTTTAAAAAAAATAGATATTAATTATAAAATAGAATAATTTTATATTATTTTTAATTTTTATTTTAATAAATTATTTAGTAAATTTCTTAAAATTATTATTTATTCTAAAAATTAATAATAATAAATTTTTTTATATTTCATTTGTTCTTTTTTTTTAAAAAAACATGTTCAAATATATAAATATTGGTTTGATTTTTTTAATTTTTAAATAATTTTATTTTTACAATAAAAAATTCTTTAATATAGATAAATTTTCAAATTACTTAAATTTATTTTTTTATTTTGGTTTTGGTTTTTTTGGTTTTATTATTTTTCTTATATAATTGAATTATTAAAATAATGAATAAAAATATTGAAGTAATAACAAGGGTTCAGAATCACCATTTTCTATATAAATTTTTATATAATATAATCTATGTATTATTTAATTCTTTTTGTATTATATGAATTTCATTTTTATAAGAATCAAATATGTTTAAAATAGATTGAACTTTATCTTTATTTTTTTCATCTCTAGTAATTTCATAAGTTATTTCCTCTTCTATTTCTTTATTATATATTTCTTCTTTAATAAGTTCCTATATTATTTTATTTATTATTCTTTCTTTTTCTTGATCTATTCTATCCTATCCTATTTTTTTTTCTAATATTTCATATTCTATTTCTAATATATTTTTTTGATTAATTATATGGAGATTTTTTTTATCTTCTTTAATTTTTAATTTAATCCTTTTTTGTTCCTCATCTGATATTTCATTATTTTCTATCATTTCATTATATAATATTTTTATTATTCTATATTTTTTTTCAAATTTCATCATCTTTATTTCATTTTTCTTTTACTCTTTCTTCTAGTTCTTTTTCCATCTTTTCTTCTGTTATTTTTATAATAACTTTCAATTTTTTCAGTTTTAGATCATATTTTATCTTTTATATTTTTTTTTTTTTTATTTCCATATCTATCTGTTATAAGTTTAATTTTTTTTTTAAAGTTTTAATAAATTTATTATCAAATTTATTTTCTATACTAATAATTTCATTATAAAATTTATTAAATTTACAAATACAAATATATTAAAATCTATTATTCCAGTTGTATCATTATTTTCATTTTAAAATTAAAGAAATCATGAAACTTATTTAATATCTAAGAAATCTATATCATTTGTTCATGAAAAAGGTATTTTATTTAATTTTTCCTCTATTATATTATTTAATTCTGTATTTAATATTTCTAATTTAGAATTTAATGATTCAAGATCATTCTCTGTAAAATTATGTTTTAGTTTTATTTCTTTTATTATAAAAATAAAATAATTATTAAAAATATAAGTAATAATAATATTATAGATATTAATAATATATTATTGATTTTCATATAAATTTATGTAGTTAAATCAACTTACATATAATAAATAATTATTATTTAAAATAATAATTATTTATTATTCTTATTTACATAATAAATAAAATATATTTTATAAAATTATTTTTAAATTTATGTTAAATTAATTTTATAAATTTTATTCAAAAGATAGTTTATTTTTATAAAAAATAGATATTGAATTATAAAATAAAATTATTGATTATTATTTATATAATTTATTATTTTTAATAAATTAGATTATTATTTTTAAAAATTATTATTTATTCTAAAAATTTAATAATAAATTTTTTTATATTTCATTGTTCTTTTTTTTAAAAACATGTTCTATATATAATATTGGATTGATTTTTAATTTTTTAAATAATTTTATTTTTACAATAAAAAATTCTTTAATATAGATAAATTTTTCAAATTACTTAAATTTAAATTTTTTTTTTATTTCGGTTTTGGTTTTTATTTTGGTTTTATTATTTTTTCTTATATAATTGAATTATTAAAATAATGAATAAAAATATTGGAGTAATAACAAGGGTTCAGAATCACCATTTTCTATATAAATTTTTTTATATAATATAATCTATGTATTATTTAATTCTTTTTGTATTATATGAATTTCATTTTTATAAGAATCAAATATATTTAAAATAGATTGAACTTTATCTTTATTTTTTTTCATCTCTAGTAATTTCATAAGTTATTTCCTCTTCTATTTCTTTATTATATATTTCTTCTTTAATAAGTTCCTATATTATTTTATTTATTATTCTTTCTTTTCTTGATCTATTCTATCCTATCCTATTTTTTTTTTTTCTAATATTTCATATTCTATTTCTCATATTTCTTTTTGATTAATTATATGGGATTTTTTTCATCTTCTTCGATTTTAATTTAATCTTTTTTGTTCCTCATCTGATATTTCATTATTTTCTATCATTTCATTATATAATGTAATTACTATTCTATATTTTTTCAAATTTCATCATCTTTATTTCATTTTTCTTTTACTCTTTCTTCTAGTTCTTTTCCATCTTTTCTTCCATTATTTTTTATAATAACTTCAATTTTTTTCAGTTTTCAGATCATATTTCATCTTCTATATTTTTTATTTTCATATCTATCTGTTATAAGTTTAATTTTTTTAAAGTTTTAATAAATTTATTATCAAATTTATTTTGTATACTAATAATTTCATCATAAAATTTATTAAATTCTACTGCGAATATATTAAAATTTTTTATTTTATTTTTGTATTATTTTTATTTCAAAATTTTAAAAATCAATAAAAATTTCTTCAATTATAATATCAAAATCTATATTATTTGTTCATAAAAGAGGTATTCTATCTAATTTTTTTTCTATTATTTTATTTAATCCGGTATTTAATATTTCTAATTTAGAATTTAATGATTCAAGATCATTCTCTGTAAAATTATGTTTTAGTTTTATTTCTTTTATTATAAAAAAATAAAATAATTATTAAAAATATAAGTAATAATAATATTATAGATATTAATAATATATTATTGATTTTCATAAAACTTTTTTTGTAGTTAAATCAACTTAAATATAAATAAAAATTATTATTCTAAATAATAATTATTTATTATTCTTATTTACATAATAAATAAAATTATTTTAAAAAAATTTATGTTAAATTAAAATTTATAATTTTTATTAAAAGATAGTAAATTTTAAGAAAAAATAGATATATAATTATAAAAATAAAAATTTTATATTGATTTTTATTTATTTTATCTATATATTTAGATTGTTATTTTTTAAAATTTTATTTATTCTAAAAAATTAATAATTTAAATTTTTCAATATTTCATTGTTCTTTTTTTAAAAACATGTTCTATATATAAATATTGGATTGATTTTTAATTTTTTAAATAATTTTATTTTTACAATAAAAAATTCTTTAATATAGATAAATTTTTCAAATTACTTAAATTTAAATTTTTATTTCGGTTTTGGTTTTGATTTTATTATTTTTCTTATATAATTGAATTATTAAAATAATGAATAAAAATATTGGAGTAATAATAAGGGTTCAGAATCACCATTTTCTATATAAATTTTTATATAATATAATCTATGTATTATTTAATTCTTTTTGTATTATATGAATTTCATTTTTATAAGAATCAAATATATTTAAAATAGATTGAACTTTATCTTTATTTTTTTCATCTCTAGTAATTTCGTAAGTTATTTCCTCTTCTATTTCTTCATTATATATTTCTTCTTTAATAAGTTCCTATATTATTTTATTTATTATTCTTTCTTTTTCTTGATCTATTCTATCCTATCCTATTTCTTTTTCTAATATTTCATATTCTACTTCTCATATTTCTTTATGATTAATTATATCGGGATTTTTTTCATCTTCTTCGATTTTTAATTTAATCCTTTTTTGTTCCTCATCTGATATTTCATTATTTTCTATCATTTCATTATATAATGTAATTACTATTCTATATTTTTTTCAAATTTCATCATCTTTATTTCATTTTTCTTTTACTCTTTCTTCTAGTTCTTTTTCCATCTTTTCTTCTGTTATTTTTATAATAACTTCAAGTTTTTTTAACTTCAGATCATATTTCATCTTCTAGATTTTTTTTATTTTCATATCTATCTGTTATAAGTTTAATTTTTTTTAAAGTTTTAATAAATTTATTATCAAATTTATTTTGTATACTAATAATTTCATTATAAAATTTATTAAATTCTACTGCGAATATATTAAAATTTTTTATTTTAGTTGTATTATTATTTTCATTTTCAAAATTAAAGCATTTATAAAACTCTTCAATTATATAGTCTATATATATATTATTTGTTCATAAAAGAGGTATTTTATTTAATCTTTTCTCTATTATATTATTTAATCCTATATTTAATATTTCTAATTTAGAATTTAATGATTCAAGACTATTCTCTGTAAAACCATATTTTAGTTTTATTTCTTTTATTATAAAAAATAAAATAATTATTAAAAATATAAGTAATAATAATATTATAGATATTAATAATATATTATTGATTTTCATAAAACTTTTTTGTAGTTAAATCAACTTAAATATAAATAAAAATTATTATTCTAAATAATAATTATTTATTATTCTTATTTACATAATAATATAGTAATTCTATATTAATCTTTTTTATTTATATATTTTTTATTTATTTGATCTTTAATTAAAATAATAAGATCTTTATTTTTATTTATTAATTAAATTATTTGAATTTCTAATATATATTAATTTCTATAATATTTTTTTAATAATATCTTCTTTTATTTCAAATGTATTATATAAATCATATTGTTATTCTTTTAATTTTTCATTTAAATTTTATTTATTAAAATTATTAAATACATTTATTTTATCCTATAATTCAAATAAACTATTTTTATTGGTTTTTAATTATATATAAATTTTTATAAATTTCTTTATATATTAAATTTATTTTATCTAAATATTGCTTTCAAATTATTATATAATTCTTTTTCATAATAAGACATAAGAATAATTATTATTATTATTAATATATTTAAAAAAGATTTATATACATAATTAATATTTGTTTTTTTATTATTTTATCTACTATCAATAGTTTTTTTTATTATTTATTCTTTCATTTTTCATTTTAAATTTATGTAATTTTTAAAATATACAAAAATTATTTATCTATATAAAAATCTAATTATTTACTTATTTTCTTTAAATAATATTTGAAATATAATTAAATTTTAAAAATAATTATATTTAAATCTATTAGTGTAATAATAAATAAATTTATATATTTTCTATTATTTTGAGCTTATATTTAATTCTTATATAAAAATAAAAATATTATTATTATTATTTAACTACCAATATATAATTATTATAAAATATATGAATATTATTATTATAACTGGATGCATGTATTCTGGTAAAACAACAGAACTTTTAAAATATTATCAAAAAATACAAAAAAAAGAAGAAATTGCTGCATTAATTACCTATAGTAAAGATCTAAGGTATTCTGATATACCATATATCGTTACTCATAATAAAATAATTAATAAAAATAATATATGATTTACAAATATTTATAATATTGTTAATAATGAATTATTTATAAAGTCAAACTATATTTTAATAGACGAATGTTAGTTTTTTCCAGATTTAAAAGATTTTATTTTAGAATGAAAAGATAAGAAAAAATTTATTTTAGCAGGATTATCATTAGATTTTTAGAGAAAAAAATTCGGTTGTTTTTTAGAACTATATAAATATTCTAAAAAAATTATATATAAGAAAGCTTATTGTGATATATGTAAAGAAACTGCAATGTTTACTAAGAGAATAATAAATACTAATGATTAGATAATTATTGGGAGTAAAAATGTGCATATAGCTACATGCAGATATCATTATTTTAATTAATATTTAATTTATAAAAAATATTCTTTATATATTTTAAAGCCTATTATATATAGTAAATTTGTGTTTAAAAATAGATGAGTGTTATTATAATAACTGGGTGCATGTATTCTGGTAAAACAACAGAACTTTTAAAATATTATAATATTATAAAAAAATAGAATAAAACTGTTTTATTAATTACATATAGTAAAGATTTACGATATTCTGATATACCATATATAGTGACACATGATAAAGTAATAAATAAAGAAAATTTATGATTTACAAATATTTATAATATTGTTAATAATAAATTATTTGAACAATCTAAATATATTTTAATAGACGAATGTTAGTTTTTTCCAGATTTAAAAGATTTTATTTTAGAATGAAAAGATAAGAAAAAATTTATTTTAGCAGGATTATCATTAGATTTTTAGAGAAAAAAATTCGGTTGTTTTTTAGAATTAATTAAATATTCTAAAAAAATTATATGGGAAATAGCTTATTGTGATATATGTAAAAAAGATGCAATGTTTACTAAGAGAATAGTTAATAATAATGAACAAATTATTATAGGAACAAAAGGTATTTATATTGCTGCATGTAGATATCATTATTTCAATTAATTAATATATAAAATTTATAATTTAATCTAAAATATTATTTTATTTATTTTTATTTCTATTCTTTTTTTATTTTTAATAATTCTATTAATTCTTTTTTTAATTCTTTATTTGATCTTATAAACTTATTTATTTTAGATCTATTTGATTTTTTTTCTAATTTTTTATTAAAAATTCTATCAGATAAAAAAGATTGATATTTTTTTAAAAAATCTGTTTTATTAAAATCATTCATTATTTTTAATTCTAATATTTTACTTCATCTATTAATATTATTTGTTAAATCTTCATTATATTTTTTATTAGATTTATATTTTCTTATATGATATTTAAAATTTAATATAATATTTATATTATCATCATTTAATTTTTTATATTCTTTAGTTAAGTTATTATTATTATATAATTCTTCTAATTTAAATTTAAGTAATAATTTAAATTTATTATTTTTTAAATTAAAAGAATTTTTTTGTATTTAAATTATCTAAAGAATTAATATATTCATTAATCTCTGAAATTTCTGTTTTATCCTATATTATTTTATCAAACATATTTATAATATCATAATTATTTAATCTGATTTTATCATATAAAATTTTTTGTTTTTTTAATTCTTTTCATATATCCATTATTTCCTATTCTTTCTATATTATATTTTTTACTAATTTTATATTAGTTTTTTTTAATTTTTCTTTATTTTTAATTTTTTCAGCTAATTTATTTTCATTAAAATTTCTATATTCATTTATTTCATACTATAATTGAATTAAATATTTATCTTTTCTATCTCATTCATTTTTTAATTTTAATATAATATTATTCTATAATTTTTTATATTTGTTTATTTGTTTTAAATAAATTTGTTTATTTATTATACGTATATTTTCTACTAATTCAAGAACTATTGATCCAGGATTAATCCCCTTAATTTCAAACTATTTAATTTCTTTATTTAAATAAAAAATATCTATTTCTAACTATTTTTTATCTTTTTTAATCTATTCATTGCCTTTTTCTAATGTTTCTATAACTAATTTTAAATTTTTAATTTCAGTATTAAATTTTTCTTTATTTTCTTCATATTTTTTTATTAAATATTTTATTTTTTTTTCTAATTTATTTGATAATATTCTATTTTTCTATTTTACGTAAATAAATATGATAATTATTAATATAATTATTAATAATACATTTATAAAAATACTTTTCTATAATATATTATCTTTTATCCATTTTCTCATTTTTTATTTTATTTCTTTTTAAGTTTATGTCTATTGTATTATCTTATAAAAAACATAAATTTTATTTTTTAAATTTTAAAAATATTTTATTTATATTTATTCCAATAGTAATTTATCTTTTTTGGTACTTATAAATATATAATTAATTTACTTTTTCTTAATATTTTCTTATAATTCTAATCCTTTAATTTTTTGTTCTAATATTAATAATTTTTTAATTTCTTTATCTATTTTTTCTATAATATTTTCTTTATTATTACTATTTCTAATATCCATTATTCAGATTAAATATTTATTATATTTCTCAAAAAAAATAATTTTATTATCATCTTTTAAATTACCTTTTTCTAATAATTTTTCTAAATAATTATTTGTTTTATGATTTGAAGGAATAGATGTTCCAATATTATCCATTCATAATTTACATTTATTATCTTCTTCTTCTGTAGTAATTTTTAATTTAGATAATTCAACTAAGTTTAATTTAAAAATATTAATTTCTTTATAAAATATTCTTGTTCTTAGTTTAATAATATATGTAATTTCCTTTTCTTTTTTTGATAAATCATCTTCTATTTCACTGTTTTGTTTTTCTAATTCATTAATTTGTATATTATGACATAATATTTCAATAAATATTTTTTTTACATTTTCATCCTTAAAAATATTGTTATAATTTTTTTTTAAATCTTTTAATTTATCTATTTCACTGTTTTTTATTTTTTTAAGCGTATTTTTCTATAGCTCTATAGTTGATTTTTTTGACTATAAATTAGTTTTTTCTATATTTTTCTATTCAAATAATTTTTTATCATCTAAAATATCTTTCGTATAAGTTTCTTTATATTTTTTTAATTTATTTTCTAATACATTTCTTTTAGTAGTTAAAATTATTGTTTCTATTCTTTTATTATATATATATGTTCTTTTTAATTCTTCATATTTCTATATTGTATTTTTTTCTATATTAATTATTTTATTAAGTTGATTTTTCATTTCTTCATTATAATTCTATTCAAAAATAAACTACTACTACTACTATTTAATTTCATTATTTAAAGTCTCTTTATCTTCTTTTAAATTATTTATATTGATTTCTATCTATTTAATTTCATTATTTAAAGTCTCTTTATCTTCTTTTAAATTATTTATATTGATTTCTATCTATTCATTTTCTTTTTTTAAATCTAATATATCATTTTTATTAGATTCAATATTTTTATTTTGTTCTATTTCAGTGTCTTTAAAAATTTCATTAAAATTTTTTATTTCATTATTTAATTTTCTACTACTTTTAAAATTTTCACTCAAAAAATAAACACATATAAGAATTATTGAAATAATTATTAATATTATATTTAAAAATCCAGATATATATAGTTTATTATCTTGTATTTTTATTGTCATATTATACTTAATATTTTTTGTCATTTTAAATTTATGTATATTGTAATTAAAAATTAAAAAATATTAATTATTTTTGTTTATAATTACAATACAAAAATAATCGGAAATAAATATAAAAATATTAATATTTAAAATTTAATTATCATTATTTATATGGAATATAAAATTTAATATATTAATTAATTAAATTTTTGTATTAAATTATCGAAAAATAATTAAGGAAAATTAAAATGATATGCATGATTATATTTTATATTATAATTTTATTAATAAAAACAGATAATTCATTAAGAGAATACAAATTAACTTACATGACTTATTGAAAAAAAGAATGAGAAATAGAAAATGATGATGATTAGTATTTATAGTGTATAGATAATATAGATAATACATTTGATAAAATATTTGATAATGATTTTTATAATAATTTAATATCTAATAAATTAGGAGAAATAAATAATTAGTATATTTTTGATAATATTATAAAATATTTAAAATTAAAAAAATTTGATTTTGAATTCATAAATTTTATAAAAATATTTTTAGATTGTCTTTTTTTAGATTCAGAAATAGATGAACCATATAATTTAGATAATTATTCTTCATTATTTTCAAAATAGACATTAATTAATGCTAGAAAATTATTTAATTCTTATATTTATTTTATATATTATTCAAATTTATATAGCGAGAAATAGGATGTATTTAGTTTTGAAAATATTTATTGAAATGAAACAAAAATAAATAAAAATGAAAAATGAAATACTGTAATAGAAATTATTACTAAAATTCCTAATATTTTATATAAAAACCCTATAAATTGTGATAATAAAGATCATATAGATTGTATTTGTTTAATGTTATTTCAAAATGATTCTACTTCTATTATTTTACATATATCCAATCTTATAAAAACAAAAGAAAATATTTTATATAGATTAGAAAATCAAAAAGATTTTGTTTATCGCTATATATATTATTTAACAAATCAAGATGCTAAATATATAGTAACTTCTATAACAACATATTGAATTAAATGAGAAAATTATAAATATAATCTTATAGTTTTTAATCAAATATATATTAGAAAAAAATATCCAAAAACTACAAAAATATAGTTAATAGATACATATATAAATTTAGAATATATTTTTTCTATTCCTGATCGATATAAAAAAATTAGTTCTTTTGCATAAATTTAATTATAATTTATAAATAATTTTTTAATTGATTAAATAACTCTTGTTAGCTCAGTTCGTTTAGAGCAACAGGCTTTTAACCTGTGGGTCACGGGTTAGAATCCCGTACAAGAGGATTTTTTTTATTTTTTTTAGAAAAAATTATAAAAAATAAAAAAATTTATAATTTATATATAGGATATGTTTCTATATCTTTTATTTCTATATCTTTTAAAAAATCATATTTAACTATATTTTTATTCTATTTATAATATTCTAATTTTTTCAATATATTCTAATTATTTACATCTATAATTAACTATTTATTACTTAATATTTTCTATTTTTTCTATTTAATTATATTCTATTCAATATACTTTTTATTATAAGGTTTTCTTAATATAATTGTAGGTATTGTTTTATTAAATAAACAAATATTTTCTTCTAATTCTATTTCTTCTTCATTTATTCTCTTATCTATAATATAATATTTATTATTAATATATTTTTTAAAAAGTACTGTTTTATATACAGGTAAATAAAACCCTTGATTATTATTTGTTAATGCTAATACTTTTTCATTATCATTCATATGTTTTATTAATTTATTATTTTTAACTAAAGGTACTGCAATATTAATATTTTCTATATTAGTTATTCTTATCTCCTATCCAAATGAAAAATCAAAAACTATTAATTCATCTTCTTGTAATTCTAATACTAATGAAATAAAATATTTCTAATTTTTTTTATAAATTATATAAATATTATTTTCATTCATTTTATTTTTATAAAAACAACATAAATTTAAACTATGAAAATAAAAAAAGAAAAAAATTATTATATTTATGGTAATATACACTATTTAAAAATAATTTATGTAATAATACAAGTATACAATATATTTTATTTATATATAAGAATATTTATTTATTCCGATTCAATATTATTTAAATTTGACTTACTATATAAATTTATTTTCATTCTTGAAATAATTATATTTATTTATAAATATACATATTTAGAAAAAATAAAATCAATTTATTTCTTTTTAGATTTATTCGGTTTATTTACTTATTTAGAATTATATCCTGAAATAAAATATTTGTTAGAACATACAAATATTTTTATAAATTCATTATTTTGTAAAATATATATGGTTTATAATTTTTATACTTGTTTAATTTGATCAAAACTTATTTATATATTTTATTTTGGTATTATAAAAAATATAAATATAAAATATATTAAGAAATATATAACTACAATAGCATATGTAGCAATATTTTTTGTAATAATATTTAATTTATTTACTTAGGTTATAGTTATAATATCATTTAAAAAAATATAGATAGATGTATTATTGTAGCAAATAGAAATAATTGAAGAATTTTCTAAACTATCTTTTGATCAAAAAATTTATTATTTATCAAGATCTATAACTACGCAATTCATATTATTACATATAAACATATTTGTAAACAATAATGATTTTTATTTTTTATCTATTGATACTTCTGATAAAATATTATGATCTTCTTTTTTTGATAATAATTTAAAAGAAGAATTATTAAATTATTATTATTCTATAAAATTTGAAACAACAAATAATAATAATTATATAATAAATATAAAATTTTTATATAAAAAATTAATTTTTATTATATTAATAAATAATATAGTGCAATTTTTATTTTTATATTATTTAGTTTTTATAGTTTATAATCTTTTATTTTATTATAATTGACTTGAAGAGAGTGAAATAAAAGAAGATTGTAATATTTATAAATTATATAATATAAAATACGAAATAAAAAATGATTATTTTAAAAAAGTTTTCAAAAATATAAATAAAAAATTGGATTTATTTAGTAATAAATTTTTTAGATTATATCTTCATAAAATGAAACAAAATAAAAAAGAATTGTAAATAAAAAATTTTTTTTAATAAATTTAATAAATTTTAAAAATAATAAAATATTTAAAAATAAATTAAAAAATATAATGAAAAATATAAATTTTAAAAATATAAAAAAATACAATAATAGTATATTATATATAAGCGAATAGAAAAATATACATAATAAAAAATATTTTTTCTTTAAAATTTTATCTTATACTTTATATTTAAATAAAAATAAAAATTTATGTTATTTTAAAAAATTAATATTTTTATTTAATATTGATCTTACTCAAGAAATAATTATTAATTCAAAATATTTATTAATAGATTATAATAATAAAATAATAAAAAATCAATATAAAATTAAAAAATTATATGAAAAATATAAAATTCCAATAATTTTAACAGATAGTTTTAAAAAATATATTTCAAATTATATAAAAATAAATAATTTATTTAGAAAAATAGAAACTATAAACATAAAAAATAAAAAATATACTATTTGAACTCTATGAATTTTTAATACTTTTCAAAAATCAAATAATATAAAAAATCTTATTCCTAATAAAGAATATATTCAAGATTATGATACAGCTTTAAAATTATATGAAAATAAAAAATATAATGAATCATATAATTTATTAATAAAATATAAAAATCTATTAAATAATGATAATATTTTAAAATATCAATTGATAAAAAATAAAAAAAATATATATTAAACCAATTTTTTATTTGATAAAAATAAACATAAACATAAATTAAAAAAAATAATGGATAATACATGTGATACAATAGAATCTCAAGATACATGTGATGTAATAGAATTTAAAATAGAAAATTTAGAAAAATTCATATTAAGTATAGTATGAAAACAAAGACAATGTTCATATGTATTTATTTTAGAAAATTTTGAAAATAATAAAAATTTTATTTTAGAAATAATAAAAAATAATATAAATCAAATATTATCAGAAAAATTAACTTTAATAAAAATTAAAGCGATTAAAGTCGTTACACTCTACTATAACAATATTAAATTTAATGATGAACAAGAATTAGAAACAATAACAAAGATAATAATAGATAATAAATTATATTTAGATAAATTTTTAATTGATTCAACTGAATTATATCTATCAATAATAAATAATTCGGAAAATAATTTTTTAATTGAAAAAATATTATTAATAATAACTAATAATTTAAATAATAAAATAATATAGATAACATATTTTTTTCTTAATATTTTTTATATAATTTTAGAAAAATATTCTACTAGTATAATAAATCCTATATTACTTAAAGATCATTATAATTTTTTATTTAATTCACAAGATAAAAAAATTAGAGATTTAATAAAATTAATTTCAATAAAATTAAAAGAGATATTCAAAACTACAGATGCTGTAATAGAATTTTTATTAAATTTAGATATAAAAAAATTTAAAGTAGAAGAATTAAGAAATTCATTAGATGAATATAAAATAAATGATATACAAATTGAAATAGAATTAGAAGAATTTGATTTATTTGAAAATTTAAATCCAGATTGATTTTAGAATTTTGATAATTCTATTAATTGAAAAGAAAAAACAACATAGCTTAAATATATAAAAGATATATTCAATCAATAGAAAAATTTATCATTAAAAGAAAATTCTCAATATTCTAAATTATCATCTGTTTTATTAAATACATTATCTAATGAAAAAAATCTAATAGTTTTATAGGAAATTTTAGAAATATTAAATTTTTTATTATTAGGATTAAAAGAAAAATATAATTTTTATTTCGATTTTAAAATTTATTCTTATCCTTTATTTAATTTATTTAAAGAAAAAAGAACTTCTTTTGAAAAAATATTATTTTTATTTTTAATAAATTATTACTTTATAGGTAAAATTAATATTGAAATAATTTTAATATCTGTTTTTTCTAAAGATATTTGAATAAAAAATAAATTATCAAAAATAAAAGAAGATATAATAAAATATTTAAATATAATACTAACAGATACTAAAAATTATACTTTAATTAATAATGAAAATATTCAAATAACATTAGAAAAAATAGATATATTACTTTCCGATAATGAAATAAATATTAAAAGAATAACAAAAGATTTTTTATTAAATTTTATAAATTATTTAATTAATAGTAAAAATATAAAAAATTATGAAGAAATAAAAAATTATTTTAATAGTAAAAATATAGAAAAAATATTATCATCTATAACAATTAAATCAATTATTGATGAAAATACAAATATACAAAATAAAAAAATTTAGTCTCCCGTATCTATAATAAGAAAAAGTATTACTATAAGTTTAATATTTAATTTATTAGATATTAAATATATAGATAAAAAAGAATATTAATAATACAATAGAATATTCAATAAATACAATAAATAATAATTTAGATATATTTTATAGTCAACAAAAAGAAATTTTTTTATATATTTGAAATATAATTTAGAATAGTGATTTTATCCTTATACAAAAATTTATTTTATTTATTCTTGAAAAAATAAAAAATATAAATGATACCACAATCTATAATACAATAATAAAATATTGTATAAAAAATTATCAAATAAATTTATTATTAAATACAATAAATGATTTTTCATTCTATTTATTTTTAAATGAAATTTTTCAATCTTTAAAATTAATTAATAATGAAACTATAAATGATATAAATGTTAACATTAACCTAGAACAATTATTAAATCTATTATTAAATATTATAAATAATAATGTAAATTTTTTATATAATTTAGAATCTCAAACTAAAATTTTACAAATTATTATTATTTTAAAAAAATTATTATTTTACTTTACTTTTAAAAATAATAATAACTTAAATATAGAAAATATTTTAATATTTTTAATAAAATAAATGAATTTTATTATGGAAATTTATATTATTTTATTTTATTTTTAATAGAATTTCATTTAGAATATAAAAATGAAGAAATTATACAAATATAGAATTTTTTAAATCAAAATTTAAAAAAATTACCCATATAGGAAGATAAATGAATTATTAATAAATTAATAATTAATAAAGAAATGTTAAACTTTACTGATGATTGAAGATAGATAAAATTAAATTAAATACATTAGAAAAATTAATTCAAACAAATTTTAATGTATTAATAACAATAGAATCAAAAAATATTTTAAATAATATTTTATTAAATTATAATAAAAACATAATTTATTATACTCTAAAAATAATGTTTTTATTAGTATTTATTGTAAAAAGATGATTTTACTTGTTGATTAGATAATTTATTTAATTTATTACAAGATAAATAAAAAAAAAGTTTTAGATATTTTATATTTTTTAATTAAAATTATTTTAGAACAAAATATTTTAAAATTAAATTATATTTTAAAATAGAATAATTTTATACAAAAATTTACTTCTATAACTACAAATTATCATATATTACAAATTTTAATTAATTTGATAAAAAATACAAATGTTAAAATAGATTATCCTGATCTATTCATAAATACAATTATAAATCTATTATTAAATAATAAATTATCAATTAATAAATTATTAATAACTCAATTATTAAAAGAAATTATAAAAAATAATAAAGAATAGATAATAGAATATAATAAAAAAAATAATATTAAATTATTATTTGATTTCTTAAATACAGAAATAGAAGAAAATATAATGAAAAATGAAAATGAAATAATAGAAAATATAGAATTATTGAAAATTGATGAAAATTATTTTGATAATGAAGAAAATTTAATATTTTTTTATAAATATTTAAATAATATAGATTCATATATAAAAAATAATGATAATATTTCTATAGATAATTTCATATCTTTTTTTAATATTTCTTTATAGTATTCAAATAATATTATTATAAAAGAATTATTATATAAATTAATATTAAAATGAACTATTAATAATATTCAATATTTATCCATAGATTATTTTAATATGATTAATTTAAATTATATTAATAATAAAAAATATAATAAAATAATTTATTATCTTCTAAAAAAATTCTAATATAAATTTATTCTTAATTTCTTTAATAAATAATAATATTATATGAAAAAATATTTCTATTAATAAAATTAATACTGAAAATATTAATACTATTTTAATACTAAATAATTTAGAAATAATTTATAATAAATATATAATGAAAATTTTAATTATAAAAGAAAATAAAAATATTTATAATTATAATTTATCTGAACATTTAAAAATAAAATATTGTTAATTTTTGAAAATGAAATAATAAAAAATATTATTAAATAATAAATTAAATAAATTAAAAAATAATTTAAATAATCATAATATACTAGAATTATATTTTATAAATAAAAATTATAAACATATTATAAATATCCATTAGTATTTAGAAAATATTAATTTGAAAAAAGAATTTGAAAATTTAAAAATAAAAGAAAAATTAAATATTTTAAACGCTGTTTATAATAAAAAAGAATTAGAATTAGACGATGGTTCAAATATTTTAAAATCTAAATTATTAAAAATTTCAAAATCTAAAATAGATAAAGAAGCATTGAAATCATTAAAAAATAAACTGTTAAATCATTAAATAATTTAAGACTAATTTTAAATTTTTAGTAAATTAAAATTTTAAAAAATTAAAAATTAATTTAAATTAAATTTAATAAAAATAATCCAAATTAATATAAAATTAATTTTTATTTTTATTATTTTTATCACAAAACATAAAAAATGTTAAATGAAGAACATAGTGAAACAAACGAAGCCTGTTTATATATAGGTAATCTAAGTAATGATACAACCCCATAGGATATATTAACACTATTAGCATGTAAATGTAGAGTTAAAAATGTTAGATTAATAGACCCAATATTAGAAAAACAAATGAAATATGGATTCATATCATTTGAAACATGGTTAGATGCAAAAACTGCTTTAGAAAATTTTAATTATACTAAAATTAAAGGAAATTCTATAAGATTGACTAAAGTTTTTAAAAAAAATGAAAATAATCCTGTTCAATACGATGAAAAAGCAAATATAGTCATAAGAAATTTATCAAGTAATATGACGGAAAATGTTTTATATAAATTTTTATCAATGTTAGGAAAAATAATTTCCATAAAAATAGTTAGAAATAATGCAGGAGAATCTTTAGGTATATCATACGTACAATGTGAAACTCAAGAAATAGCAAAATATATTAAAGATAAAATAAATGGCGTTAGTTTAGACGGAACTTAGATAACCGTAGAAGAATATAAAGCTAAAAAGAAAACTGATACTATTAAAGATATTCCTAATATTTACGTAAAACATATTCCTAATAATTTGCCAGAAGATATGTTGAAACAAATATTTTTAAAAATAGGTAATATTAAAAATTTCTATTCAGCTAGAACTAAAGGGTCTTTATTTTGTTTAGTAGCTTATGAAACTCCTGAATAGGCAACTGCTGCTATTGAATCATATAATGGTATAAAAATTCCAGAATGAGATACTTATATTGATTGATCTTTAGATAAAGAATATTTAGCAAATGGTATATATGTAGTAAAATAGTTATCAAAAAAATAGAGAGCTGAAGAATTGAAAAATAAAAATATGAAATTTTTTGAATCTACAAAAAATAAAAATTTATATTTTTGTAATATTCCAGAAGATTATAATGAAGAAATGATAAGAAATATATTTGAAGAATACGGAGAATTATTATCTTTTAAATTTATTACACCCTTTAAAAAACAACCTTTCGGTTTTGTATGCTACATGGAAGAAAAATCAGCAATGAAAGCTCTCGAAGAATTAAAAATTAAAGAATTTGGCGAAGATAAAAAACATATTTATGTTAATTTATTTAAAAAAAAAGAAAAAACTCAAAATAATGATACTTGATCTAATAAAAACAAAAAATATCAACAAATGAAAAAAAATATAGGTAATAAAGATACTTGAAAAATAAAAAAAATTACAAAAGATTTAGATAATTTGAGTATTAATAAACATACTACTACTAATTAATATAAAATTATTTATTCAGAATATTTTTTTATTTTATTTTGAGTAATTAAAAAATCTTTTATTACTTCCGCTAATTCTTCTTCCTTATGAATTCTTAATCTATATATTCTTATAAATACACAATTAGGACGTATATATAATGTTCCTCTTATAGAAAAATAATTTTCTTTCTACTTATTTAATAAAACTATAATTTCTTTTGTTATATTAATAAAATATGCTCTTATTATATTAGAATTCATTATTGGATCCTTTAATATTAAATAATGTCCATTTCAAAAAACATTTTTTACTACTGAAAATATTTTTATTATTCTTCTCTTATCCTTATTTTTTTCTATTATAGAATCCATTTGCTTAAATGTCATTAAATTATATAACTATTTTCCAGTGTACATTTTAATGTTAAATAAAAATTAATTAAAAATATTTGTATCTTTAAGATCTTTTCTAATCCTAACTAATATTTTTTCTCTTTTTCTATTTTCTTTTTTTATTTTCTCTATTCTTTCCTTCATCTACTTTTTAATCATATCATTTCTTATTCTCTTTAATTTTTTCATTTTATTATTTTTCTTATCTTTCTTTACCATATATATATATATATATTTATCATGAAAAATGAAAATATAAAAATTACAAAAAAATATATTGAAATAAATGGTGAAAAAGTAAAATTGAAAAATATATATCAAAAAATAAATGAAAAAGATGTATATTTACCATTAAATACCTCTTTTACTGATAAAAAATTAAAAATTTTAAATAGAAAAAATATAAATATTAAATCACATGTAGAATAGATAAAAAAGAAAAAAAAAAAAAAAAAAAAAAAAATTTCAATCGATAAATTAAGAAATTATGATATAAATTTACCAAGAAGTGATTTATATCTTAAAAAATATATAAAATATGAAACAATAGAATCATATACTTCAGATAATTTATTAAATGAATTATATAATAATCATATGAATAAAATAATAAAAAGTAGAAAAAAATAGAAAATAAAATAGATAAAATGACCTATTATAAATTATGATTTTTATCCTAAATAGAAATCTTAGAATTATTATAATGTAGATAAATTTATAATTTATAATGATTATTTATTAATTATATAGAAAAATTATATTAATTTATATAATATTAATTATAATTATATTTTAAAAAATATAATTTTGGAAAATCAAATAATAGATTTTAATATTACAAATAATAAAAAATATTCATTTATTTTTCTATATAATATTAATAATATTTTTCTTATTTTATTCGAATATGATAATGAAAATAAAATTAATAATACTAAAAAAATTATTTAAAAATAATAATTTTAAAAATATTTAGTTAGAAAATAAAATAGAAAAAATAATTTTAATAAAATAGAAAATATTTATAATTTAGACAAATAATTCTTTATTAAAATATAATATAAAAAATGATGAAAAAATAATTTTGATAAATAGAAAAATAGAAAATTTAATAAATTATTAGAAAAATGAAATATTATTTACTTATGAAAATAAAATAATTTTATATAATGTAAAATATAAAAAGAAAATAAAAAACTTAAATATAAAATATAAAATAAATTCTTTAGATTTTATATCTGATGAAGAATTAATTACATATTCTACAAATAAAAAATCTTATGGTTATGATTTATCTTTAAAAAAATAGAGATTTAAATTAAAAAATCAAAATAAACTTATAATACATAAATTAAATAAAGTTTATCCCATATTTGCAACTATATCAACAGATGGAAAATGTTATTTTATCTACTATAGAACTATTAATAGATGAAAACATCAAAGTATAATAAAACCATTAAAAAAATTAGAAAATGAAAATAAAATTATTGATATAAAATTTCATGATACTTAGCCTTATATATTCATTCTTTATTCTAATAAAGAATTAGTATTATATAAAGATTAAAATTTAATTAAATAATTATTACTACGTTATGACATAAAATAATATGATTTTATATAATATAAACCAATACAAAATACATAAAATGAGACGTTTCTTTTTATTTTTTACATTTCTATATATAATAGAAAAAGTAAATTTGAATTCTAAAAAAATTAGAAAAGTACCAACTTCGAATAACAATACTAATATAAATTCCAATAATACTTTACTTAATAATAATAATAATAAAATAGATATTGATACTGCCAATAATCTTAAATTTTAGTTAGTTCCGATATTTGATGATAATTCATTCGCATTAGGAGATAATAAAACAATATCATTAAAGACACAAGATAATTCTAAATTATCTTAGAATATTATAATAGAAATATCTATAGAAGGAAAACCTAAATTAAAAGATAATACATTGAAAATTAGTAAAAATAGAAATAAATCTAATGTAATAGAATTTAAATTAAAAAACGGAGATTTTGAAGTAGGTTCTTCATATAATATAATTTTTAATATAATAAGAGATGAAAGTAATATTTTAAATAAAATAAATCCTTATAATTTTACCGTAGATAAAATGAAACCTATAAATGGAATAATAAAAAATTCAGATATTACTATTGATATAGGAAATGATCAAAATATAATTATAGAATTTTTAAAACCATTACCTGAAACAATAACATTAGAAGGAGAAAATTTAGAAACATGTTTATCTTTAAAAAAATCACCTTTAGAAATTCAAGAAGGAACAAAAAAACATACTATAAATTTAAGAACTTACGGAAAATGTTCTTCAGGAGATAAAATAACTGTATTATTTAATAGTAATAAAAAAGAAATAGTAGATACAATAACTCCTTTAAATATAACTATAGGTCCTAGAAAAAAAGTAAAAGTTACTATGAAGATGGGAGATAAATCAGATGGTATAGCGCCAGGATAGACTATTAAAGTTTCATTAGTATTAAGTAGAAAACTAGTAGAAGAAACAGGAGATGATAAAATTTTAGAATTAAAACCTACATCAGAAAATAGTAATTTAAAATTTAAACCTGAAACAATTATATGAGGAGAAAGTTTATTGTTTATGACTTCAAAAACACTTTATATAGAAGGTAAATATAATTTAGAAATAGGAAAAACAGAAAATATAAAATTTGAAATAATAAAAGGTACTGAATCTAACTATAGTATAGAAGAAAAATATCCTATTAATATAGTAAATAAACCAAAAGGATATATAAGAACAGCTGCCCCATCAAGTATTGCAGCAAGAGATAGTTTTAAATTAAGTTTTACAATTTCGCATTGTCCAAAAGGTCCTAATAAATAGGGTTCAGTTGGTTTAAATATAGATGTTACTAATGGTACTGCTAAAGTCACAGCTGTTAATTGAACTGAAAGTTTAAGTATAATAGATAGTAGTTCATATTGTGCATCTTCATATATAAATAAAACTATTGTTATAAATTCTTTTAATCCTGGTTTAATTACAATAAAATTTGATCTTATAGGAGCAAATAAAGATGAATATGATCAACCTCCTCCAGTTTCTCTTTCAGTATTAGATAAAAATACAGGTTCTTTTGTTTTCGATCAAGAAGTTACTAAAAAAATATTTACTAAACAATATATGATGGGAGAAGAAAGTGATACTATTAAATTAAAATTAACAGAAGAACCTTTAGGTGAAATAGTTATATAGCCAAAAGCTAAAGGTTTAATATTTACTCCTACATCTTTTGAATTTAAAAAAGGTCATTTATCCTAGACTTTTACATTTAAAGTAAATACGGAATGTCCTGGTCCAGAAATAGCTGTATTTAATATAACAAATGCAGAATATGCTAAAAAATATATAGCTCCTCCTGATATGACAATTAATGTTATAAAATCTAGTGAAAATTAGTAGATACCATCCTTTTGTACTCCTTTTAATCCTACAAATATTAAAGCAACAACTACTCCTATAATAGATGAGAAAAAAAATTCTAAAAATGAAGAAGAAGAGGAAGAAGATAATGATATCATAGAACAATCAGATACCATATATGATAAATTAGTTAAACTAGCAGGTAGTGAAGAAAATTTGATGTATATAGGATGCGGAATATTAGTAATATTCTTATTCTGATTTCTATTTCTTAAATCAAATAATTCATATCCACCCTAGTACTATTATCAATAGCAACAAATGCCTCCAATGTATTTACAATAGTAGCATTAGCCTCCTGGTTGAGGCGCAAATAATTATCAAGATTTTAATTTTCAACAACAATAGCAACAAAATCCTAATTGACAACAATAGCAACAACAATCAAATTATGGATTCGGATAGGGTGGAGATCCATATCAGAATTCACAATCTTATTATTATTAATTAAATATATATTTTTACATTACTTAATTGTTTTTTATTTTTTTAAAAAAATTTAAATTTAAATATTATTTAATTAATTAAAATTCTTATCTATAACTAATTTCATATTCATTCTCATATTGTATATCAAATCTATTCTATATCCTCCTTCTATTTTAACTAATTTTTTAAAAAATTATTATTTAATAAATTTTGTATTATATTATTATCTGTTATTTTTCGACAATATTTAATTAATTTATTTTTAATTCAATTTATTTCATTTTCACTATATACTTTTCATATTTTCTACTATTTAAAACTAATAATATTTAAATAAATTCTACTAATTCATATTTTAGGATTTTTCCCCATACATTTTAAACAAAAACATATACCTAAACATTTTGGACATATAAATTTTAAACAATTTTTATAATAATTACTATATAAATGAAAACATTCATTACAATATATTTTATTACATTTCTATCCATAAATTTTCTTAAGCTGATATTTTATCTATCCATTTATTCTACTATAACAAATATAACTTTTTGTTATATGTATATAATTTTTACATTGATGACATTTTTTTCTACGCCTATTATCTCCCTTTTTCATTAATACCACAAATTCAAAAATACACAAATTCATTAATTCATTTCTATCACAAAAATTAATCAATATGAGCAATAAAGAAAATTATTAGAAAAACTGTAAATATTTGGAGAATTTATTATTAAAATATACTATAAATAAAGATCGAAGAATAACTGTAAAAAGAGGAATGAAAATATGCGATATATTAAAAGATACAATATTTTTATTATATAAAATAATAGAAGAATATCCTCTCTTATTCTAGACATTAGAAACATTTAAAATAGTTTTAAAAGAAGAACCTCCTAATGATAAAATAGAAAATGAAAATTTTGATGATTTTTTATTTCCAGATGCATTTTGTTCTTCAATATTATCTCCCGATAATAATGTAAATAAAAGAAATTTAATAACATCATATGAAGAAAATGAAATTAAAGAAATAAATGAAAATATAGAAAATAATACTTTGTCTTTTAATTTAAATAATTCATGTCAATTATATATAAAACATTTAAATTGTAAAATAAATATAAAAATAAATAAAAATTAATTAATTTTTTTATTTTCAAAAAAATTATTAAAACAACATAAATTTAAAATAAATATGTTATCTTATTATTTTAATTGTTCATATTTAGAAGCTATAATAAGAGGTTATAGAATAAATTTATTAAATAAAAAAGATTATTTAACTCTTACTAAGTGTAGACTATATAATGATCTTAAATTATGTCTATTATAGACAGTTTATAAAGATTACTTAATAGAATTAGAAGGAGAATAGTTTAATAAATTAAATATAAAAAAATCTTTAGAAAAATTATATTTTACTGAATTAAATTATATAAAAGAAAATTCTACCCATATTTTAAAAGAATTTATTGACCTAATTTCAAAAAAATATATTATACAAAATATAATAGATTTATTATCTAAAATTAAAAATAAAGAAAATAATATAGAAATTTTATCACAATGTAATCCATTTGGGTTATTTGATGGCTTAACTAATATATTTATATTAGATGAAAAAGAATTTATTAATAATATAATAGAATTAAGTCCTATATCAAATTATTTTAAAAAAATAAAAAAATTCTTAAAAAAAGAATCTTTAGATTTTTGTTTAAATATTGTTATGAAATATTGATTAGAAAATATGTATAATTTTATACTATTAAATAATATAACTGAACTTTATAATATTTTAATTTTTGAATCTGATAAAAGAACAATTGAAATTATTATTAATAATTTAGATTCTAATATTTCATTGTCAAAAATAAAAAATTTATTTTGTGAATTTGGTTTATTATATCCTATAATAATAAAAGAAATTAATAACATAAAAGATTATAATGATTTATTAAATATAATTTCTATAATTCCTTAGTATAAAAATTTAATAGATAAATCTAATAATAAAGATTTAGAATTAGTTTTAAATGAATATTATATTTATTTAAATAAAATATCCTATACTTATATTAATAATATAGGCTGTTTATATAATTATATAAATCTTAAAGAACAAGAAATAAAAAATATATTATTAATAGTAGATTGTATAGATGAAAAAATGTTTGATGATGATTATTATAATTATATAATAGAAACAATTTAAAAATATCATATGAGTTACATATATAAAGAAAATTAGTATACACATATTGTACGTATTTTAAATACAAATTGTCCAGGTTCATTACTAGTTTAGTTTGCTTTAACTAAAATGAAAGGTATAGGTAAAAGAATTTCTAAAGTATTTCTTAAAAGAGTTGGAATAGATTTAACTAAAAGATGCTGTGATCTTACAGAAGAAGAAATTCAAAAAATAACTTTAATAATAAAAAAACCAGAATAGTTTGGTATCCCTAAATATATGTTAAATAATCAATGAGATGTAGAGACAGGAAAATCAGAACATTTAGTTTCAAATGAATTAGAATAGTTAATTAGATTAAGAATAGAAAGAATTAAAAAAATGAAATGTAATAGAGGTATAAGACATATATTAGGATATAAAGTTAGAGGACAAAGAGTTAAGTCATGTGGTAGAGGAAAAAAATAAAATAATTTTAATCTTTTTTTAAAAACACTAAAATTATGTTAAGTTCATTTTTTATTACTAATGATAGAGGAAAAGTTTTATTATATAGAGATTATAAATAGGATTTACCTATATGAGTTATGAAAAATTTTAAATCATATATATTAAATAACTTATATAATGGTCCAGTAATGATAATTAAAGATATTATATTTATTAATATTAAACATTCAGATATTTATTTTGTTTCTATCAGTCAAGATATAGAATGTGATTCTATATATTAGGTAGAAGTAATAAGAAATTTAATAAATTTATTTCTTAATTTTTATGATATAGATTTTTTAGATGAAGAATTTATATTAGAAAATTTTATATCTTTACATGAACTACTTGATGAAATTATAGATTTTGGTGCTATTCAAATAACAGATCATACTATACTTAATAAATATATATTTATAGATGACTATAAAAAGACAGAAAATAATATAAAACCACCTACTAATATAGCTAAAAAAATAAGTTGAAGACCTGATAATATAAATTATTTAGAAAATCAATTCTATGTAGATATAACAGAGAAAATAGATATGATATATGATTCTAATACTAGAACTGTTATATCAAGTTCTATTACAGGAACATTAGTATGTAATAGTGAATTAAGTGGCATGCCTACTATAAGATTAGCTTTAAGAGATAAACAATTAATTCCTTTATGAGATATAAATAATTTATATATGAAAAATGAAGTAAATGAAATATTAGATGAAAATATAATAGATGAAGATTTAGAAAAATTTAATAAGAAAAATCCAATAACTAATAATTAGGTTGATAGTATAAATTATCATCACTGTATAAGTAAAATAAAAAATTCAGAATAGGGAAATTTAGATACAAAAGTTTTAATATTTACACCACCAGATGGTAGTTTTGAATTATTAAGATATAAGATATGTGCAAAGGTTTAGCCTATAATACATATAGATTATAAATAGATATTAATTAGTAGTAATAAAGTTAAATATATAGCAACAGTTACTGGATTATTTAAATAGAAATTTAAAGCACGAGAATTAATATTATATTTACCTGTTCAATAGGACATTATGTTAAATAAAATTAATAATTAGGAAACTAAATATAATATTAAGTATATACCATCTAAGGATGTTTTTAAATGAAAGATACCAGATTTTTATGGAGGTTCTTAGTTATCTGTATCAATAGAGGCTACATTACCTACAATGGTTACATTAAATTAGAAAACATTTAAAATAAAGAGACCTATTATGGTCAAATTTGATATACCATTTTTTACTATGTCAGGAATTATTATAGTATTTCTGTAGATAAATGATAAATTAGGATATAAGGCATAGCCATGGGCTAAATATGTTACTTTATCTGGAAAATATGAAATTAGAATAAATTAATTATTTATTGTTTCTTTTCAACTACATTTTTTACATGTATAGAATATAGTTTGACCTTCATCAGCACTTCTTATTTGTAAAGACTAGAATATCATTTTAGGATTATTACATTTAATACATGTTTTATCTATTTCAGGATAATTATTATCATCTAATTTAATATTATTATCTATTTTATCTTTATTATCTAGGGTATAAGTCAATACTTTATATGTATATTTTATTTTACATTTAGAGCAATGGGGTGTTTCTTTAATATCTAATATTTTTTCACATTTTTGACAGAATATTAAAGTTGTTGATATATTAGAATAAATTGGATCCATAATAGATTTTTAATTAAAATATATTTTGATACACAAACTTAAACATATGAATTTAGAAGAAAATAAGGAAAATATGGAAGAAAATGATAATAGAATGGAGAAGATTGGGGAGGGAGCTTATGGAGTTATATATAAAATAACACCTAAAGATGGGGAGCCATATGTTATTAAAAAATTTATGATAGATAATGAGAATAAAGAGATTAACAATTCTATATTTAGAGAGATTAAAATATTAAGTGAATTATAGCATAAGAATATTATAAAAATAGATAATATATTTTTTGAAAATGATATATGATTTTTTAAATGTGAATATTTACCTATAGATTTACATGTATATTTAAAGAATAATGGAAGAATAAAGGATTGAAATGTATTAAGAGATTGAATGTATTAGATATTATCAGCGATAGAGTATGTACATTTATGTAATATAATACATAGGGATTTAAAGCCATCTAATATATTATTAAATATTGAGAAGAATATAATAAAGATAATAGATTTTGGATTATCTGCTATATGTAGAAATACTAAATATTCTAAGAGATATACTAGGGAGATTATAACATTATATTATAGACCACCTGAGTTATTATTAGGAACAAGAGAGTGTAATGAGAAGATAGATGTATGATCATTAGGATGTATTTTTTATTAGATGTTAACGGGGGAGATATTATTTGGGGGAGATTGTGAGATAGGGCAATTATTTAAAATTTTTAGAATTATGGGAACACCTGACAATAGTTTATGAAAAAATGTTGAAGATATGGAGGAGTATAATATAAATTTTCCGAAATGAGAGAAGATTAAGTTAGCAGAGTTAGCTATATATTCTATGGAGAAGAATGACAAGAAATTTAAATTAAATTTTGATGAAAATATTAGGAATGAGATTGAATTTAAGTAGATAATAAAGATTATTAAGAAAATGTTAATATTTGACAGTGAAAGGAGATATAGTATAAATAATATATTAAAATTAAATTTTTTCAGAATATTTTATATTGATGAATATGATAAAATAATTTAATTATATATATTATGTTGAATTGTATATATTCAAATAAATATAATTCCTAATATTGGGGTTATTTGTATATTCATATTTATGAACTATTGAATAAAAAATACGAAGCAAATTAGAGCTAGGAATATTATATAGATGATATAGTAAAGGGAATAATTTATTTCATCATATAAGTTAAAGGGTAGAGTACAGATTAAAAATTCTAGGGGTCTTAAATAATAATTTTCTATGAAGTATATTATTCTAGGCATATCATTTACTAATTCAAAATCATTAAGTAAATTTATATTTGGTATTATATTATTTATTCCATTATTATATATGCTAGGAATATCTATTAGTATATTAAAGATAAAGAATAGCAAGCTACCATAAAAATTAATATCTGTGAAAAGAAGGCCTACTATACCTACGGAGTATGTATAGGATAAGGCGTTTAATATTTTTATATTTATTTGGGTATAGAATAAGGGTATAAATATGAGAACAGCTAAGTTTATGCTTAATAATTCTAGAGTTATATAATCTATTATCATTATTTTTTTAAAGGATTGAAAAAAAAAATTTATTAAATATATAGAAGAATATAAATATGAAAAATTTAAAGAGTATTAGTAGTCAATATTTTAAAGTTTTTCCTATTATATAGGAGAATGATACGAGTATTAAGAAAATTATAAATGTATATATGAAGACTTGAATTGTTTCAGATATGCTTAGTATTAGTTCAGAATTATTATTTATTTTTTCTGATTGTTCTATGAACACAACAAAATCTTGGATTGATTGTAATCTATTAAAGTAAGGGATACAATTTCAAATTTTAAATTTATTTGTATTTTTTATTAGGATAGAAATTAGCATTATGAAGACGAAGGGAAGAATTATGTATAGATAATTTTTTCATAGTATTTCTGAGGCTTTATTTAATTTTTTATTTATGAAGTGTTCTTTTCACACTAGAATTTTATTAGTATATAATTTTAATTTATTATTTTTATATGTTAGGAAGGCGGAATTTTTTCCTTTATTTTTTTCGTCTATTAGTATGGTCAGCAATTTATTTTTTACATTATTATTAGAAATATTTTCAAAGTTTAGATTATTTAGGGAGAGATCTTCTCTATATATTTCTATATTATTTTTAAAGATAAAATATTTTTTAGTATTAAAGATGTATTTTAGGGATATCTATTGGAAGTATTTTACATCTAGTAATTGTATTGGTTTATAATTTATGAGTATTTTTTTTATAGTATCAATATTATATCTTAAATCTATTCAATTATTTCTGATATAAAAAATTTGTTTTTGATAGCATACGGTACAGGATATTGTATTTATGATTGAATTTTTATTAAAGATATAATTACATACTATGCATTTATAGAAGTTATATGTATTATTATTTAGTATATTTATTTCATGTTTTTGGCATGTATATATTAATTTTTTAGGTATTTTTTTATTTATTTTTGTGCCTATAGTAGAGTATATGATTATTGCTTTTATGGGGCCTCAGCATCTATTAGCTATTAAGGAATTAATATTAGAGAAATCACATTTATTTTTAATATATAATTTTATTTTATTATTTTCTTTTATAGAGGTTAATTTTTTTAATTGGCAAAATTTAACTCAGTAGATACCAAAATTAGTTTTTGGATATTTTATTTGTAATAGTAGCAATTGTTTTAGAGATATATTAGTATTAAGTAATTCTATATAATTTATATTTATTTTTTTTAACAAAATTTTAATGGATTTAAAGGTTATATTTATACAATTATAAAAATTTATATAAATTATTGTTTTTTTAGATATTTTAATTATATAATTTATTATTTTTGGAGTAATATTTTGGCAATTTTCAAAAGAAATATATTTTAAATTTTTATATTTATTTTGATTATTAAGAAACAATTTTTTTATAAAACTATCGGTTACATCATATGAGTAGAAGCTAAAATCTAAAATTTTTCAGAATATGGGCAAATTTACAATTTTATTAAATTTTTTATTTATTTTACTAATTTTAATTAGATTATAATGATCAAGATATAAAAGGCATGATATAACAAATTTACAGGGTAAATTTATTATTAATTTTTCAGAGGATGGATTAATTTTTGTTTTTACTTTAGAAAGTATATTTTTTTGATTATATGACATAAATAAAAACACAAAATTAATATATTTAAAACAATATTTTATTTTTAATTAAGTTTATTTTTATTTTGGGTATAAATAGGATAATTTTTTATTTTTTTCTAAAAATTAAAAAAATACTTTTTAACTATTTTAAGATTATAGGGTATATTATTTTAGAATATATTTAATAGGGTATATGAAATTATAGTAGAGATTAATTTATATCTAAGTATTTTTAGAATATTTATTAATTATATTTATTATTTTTGATTATAAATTTAGATTTAAGATATTTTAGTGTTATAGAATTTATCAATTAGTATAGATAAGCATTATTATATATATTTGAAAGCTTAATGAAAAAAATTTAATCAATAGTATAAAAAATTTTAAAGAAATATAAAAAGGATGAATAAAAAAATGGGGATGGAATTTGTAGATTTGGAATGATAAAATATTTTTTTTATATAAAAATAATTAAATAAATAAGTTTTATTATTTTCTTTAATATATATTATAGTATTATTTTTTATTTTTATTTTTTATAATAATTTTTATTTTTTTTCTATAATAAAATATAAGTTTATGTAAAATTATAAATGGGATATATAATTTATTTTAATATATATGTTTAAGAATAACGGATTTATATTTTATATATTTATAATATATTAGTTTAAAATTCTTTAGAATTTATATTATTTGATTTATATATTGTATTTATATGAGTATTTTTTAATGAATATTATATATTTTAAAAATATAAAGGAGGAATGGATTTAATAAATTATATAATTATTTTATAAATTTCTTATTAAATTCAATTTTATAGTATATATATTTATATTGAGATTTTTATTAATTTATATTTAAATAAAATATTATGAATTTTAGTATTATCATTATCAGAATGAATTTTTTAATTATTGGTTAATAACATAAATTATTATATTTCTTTTTATATACATAAAAATGAATATAAAATAGTTAATTACATATTTAAAGCTTTTTTTTAGAGTTACATTTAAAACATTAGCATTATATTTTTTGATTAATATAGGGAATCATTATTTATTTAATATATTGTATATTTATATTTTTTACAGGTTGATATTATATTTCTAATAGATTTTTATTTGATTCTAACTCATTTCATAATAATTTAATCGATCAAACAGAAGTAGTATTATTAAGGTTAGAAATAACTAATAAAATAACATGAGAAAAATATGAAAGAATGGTAGAAGTAGGTTATAATCCTAAGATACTCAATGATTATCCAATAAATTATTATAAAATTGATACTTTAGGTAAAAACGATTTTACAAAAATTTATAAAAAAATATTTAATGATAATATAAGATCAATATCTTATAATGATAAAGATGATGATAATATTCATTTATTTATGATACATCCTGACAATATTAGTCTTAGATTAGATAAAAAATATAATTTTAGTTTACAAATATCAGATATATGATCAACTTAGGTAATTGAAAAATATCAAAACAATTTTCTATTAGATATAGAAGTAGTTTAGTTATTACGTATAACTTATATAGTATTATTTTCTTAGGGTTGGGATATAAAAAATATTAAAAATAATAAAAATGATGATATAAAATTCAATATTAGGTGTTTAGTAAATTTTCATTATAGAAAACCGAATATGAAATTATACAATCACAAGATATAAAAGAAAATTTGGATATAAAAAATATAGATAAATTTTGATATTCACCTGTAGATTATTTATCTTTTTCTATGGTTATATTTTTTTTATTTATTCATAAATTATTAATGAATAGTTTTTGATTTTTTATTATAAAAAATTTTAAAGATAAAAAAATAATAGATTATTTAAATTCTATAGGTATTCCAAAAATATATAATATATATATGATATAGTTTTTATTATTTTTTTATAATTTAATATTAACTATTATATCTTTAATTATTTTAAATATTGGAATAAATTAACTTAATAAAATTTCATATAATTTTTTACATTTATAGTATTATTAATATATTTTTATATTTAGAATTATTCATTTTTTATTTTTTATATGCAAAAAGTAATATTATTTTTTTGTAGTCTTATAATATTAAATTCATATGGATCATTATTTTTTGAATTTTATTTTAAAAATAATAATGAATCTTTTTTACAATGATTAATACCAGATTTATGTTTAGGTTTTATTCTAAAAATTATTTTTAAAGTATTAAATGAAACAGCTTATTTATCATATATGACTGAATAGAAAAATATTTCAGTAGGTTTAAAATGAATATTTTATTCAGTAGATGGTATATCTTAGAGTTTATTTAAATATATATTAAAAGGTGTTGTTTCTACAATAATATTTACTTCTTTAGTACTATGTTTAGATGATTATGAAAATGCAAAGTTATGAATCGAATATACTTATTTTATTTGAAAAAGAAGAATTAGAAAATTATTTTTAAAGAAGAATTTAAAATAGTTAAATGAAGAATAGAGTGAGAAATCAAAAACTATGAATTCTATATTATATGTTAATAAAGCAAGTAAAATATATTATACAGGTTGATATAATAAATTTATTGCATTAGATAATGTATCACTTAATATAGAAAATAATACTATATGTATATTATCAGGATTTAATGGAGCTGGAAAAACTACTTTAATGGAGTTGATAAATGGTTCGCAATTATAGAGTAAGGGTAATATTTATATTAAAGGAAAAAATATATTATATCATAAAGACCATATGTTATCAGTAGTTGGATATGCGCCATAGTTTTCAAAATATATACCAGGATGATCATTTTTAGATCATGTAAATTTAGTATCTGCTTTTAAGAATTTTTTCTATTCTAAAGCTTTAAAAAATGTTACTGAATTAGCAGAATTATTAGATATGAAAGATAAATTGAATTCACCTTTAAATAAAGTATCAGGAGGATAGTTAAAGAAGATGGCATTTATGTTAGCATATGCATGTGATCCATCAGTTGTTATATTAGATGAAGTAACTGCGCCATTAGATTTAGAAACTAAAAGAAAAATAATAAATATTATTAAAGAAAAAAGTATAGATAAGGTAACTATAATAACTACTCATATAATGTCTGAAATAGAAGAATACAATGATAGTATCGCATTGATGTCAAATGGAAAATTAATAAATTATGGAAAGATACATGATGTTAAGGCTGAATATAATTTTGGTTATGATATTTTATTATATATTGATACAAAAGAAGTATGTGATAAAATAAATAATGATATAAATGATAGTTTTCAAGATTTTATGAAATTTGATAAATATGAAGAAAATATAGATAATAAAAACATTTGTTTTAAAATTTGAAATACCATTAAATGTACAAGAAAAAATAAAGGATTTATTTAAACTTTTAAATGAAAAATATAAGAATAATATAATAGATTGAGATATGAAAATATTAGGATTTGATAGTATATTATCGCATTTAGAATTTAATATAAAAAAATATTAGGAAAAAGAAGAATCTAAAAAATTATTAATAGATATGTTAGGAAATACTAAAAAGGAACCTATTTCTATGTGGTTATTTGTTTTAAAAACTAGATTATAGTATTGAATGTATTATTTAATTATAATATTAGTAATTGGATGTTATATATTAATTTCATATCTTACATATCCTGGTAAATTAGATGTAGAAAAAATAATAGAAAGACTCAATACAGTTACTACTATTAATAAATCTAATATTACTACAACTACTACTTAGAAAAATGTAGAAATAAAAAATTACGATGAATTTTTAAATCAATTAAATATAAGATATTTAGAAGTATATCAACCAGAAATTATTTTTAAAAATAAAAATAATTTCTATTGTAATATTAGTAATGATAAAAAAATAGATTTTGTTGTAGATAAATTTAAAAAATTATTAATATCGGAAAATATATGTAAAATATATAATAAAGATAAAGATGGAGAAGATTTAACAGGAGATGTTTTTATATTAAATTTTGAAAATAGATATGATTTAAATAGAAAAAAAATGCTTTGAAATTTAGATATTAAAGTACCTTTTTATATACCTTTAACATATATTCACATATATAATATATGAGTATAGTTTATAAGTCAATTTAAAGAGAATCAAAATATAAAATACAAAATACAAAAATTAAGAATACATAAGGAACCATATGAAGCTCCATCATTTAAAAATATTGTTGGAACATTTTTATATATATCAATGTCATTTATAGTATATCTATTTTTTGGAATATTATTATGTATTTAGGCACAAGTTTATAGTGAAATGAAAATTAATGGAATAATATAGATAAATTTAATGACTTATGGAAATAAAATAATATTTTGAATTTATAATTTTATAATAGAGTTTATAATATCTGCATTGATTTTTATAATATTACTTTTTATATTTAAAATTTAGTATAGATATATACCTAATATTGATATAAGTAATATAAATAAGTTTATGGTACAATTATATGATCCTATAGTTTCAAAAATTATTATTAATAATAATAATTTTGATGAAATGTCATTAGGATTTTGAATTTTCAGATTAACAAAATAGAATTTTTTAATATTAATAATAAATCTTATTATATATACATTAATAGTTTTTTTATTTGGAATGTATAATGATAAAATATATAAAAAAATTAATAATATATTTGGTTTAATTTCAATATATATAATGTTTAGTGAAATTTTTAAAATAATTTATTTATTAATATATGGAATAATAAATATGTATAAAGGAGAATTAATTATTAAAAGAATATTAAACTTTTTTTTAAATATTCCTCTTATTAATTTTATTGTATAGATACAATTATAGTATACTAGATTAGATATTAGTAATTAGTCTATTATTTTTTCAGCTATAATAACCTTAGGAATATAGATGGTATTACTTTATTTTATGATATTTTCAGTTAATTTATATGATTCTATAATAACCTTTTGTAATAAATCAAAAATATTGAAATCTATAGAAGATAAAAAAGAAAAAAAATTAAAAGATGAAAATATACAGGAAATTAGAAATAAATATTATACTAATGAAGATCAAAAAAATGATAATAAATATAAATTGATAAGTAAAAATGTAAGTAAAGGATATTGTGGATTTTTTGGTAATTCACAAAAACCTATATTAGTAGATATAAATATTGGTATTGAAAGAGATAAATGTACAATTTTATTGGGAAATAATGGTGCGGGTAAATCTACATTAATGAATATATTAGCATCAAAATTAAATCCAACAACTGGTAATTATACTTATAATGGTTTTGATTTTACATCTAATTTTAAAATATATAGTTATTTATTTTATTTATTATAGTTTGATTAGTATTTAATGAATTTATCATGTAAACAAATATTTATGTTTATATCTAATATTTTAGGATATGATTTAAAATAGTAGAAAGAATTAACAAGATTATTAATAAATATATTTGGATTAGAAAAATATAAAAATAGAAAAGTAAAGACATATTCAGGAGGTAATAAGCGTAAAACAAGTATAGGTTTATTTCTTTTATTCAATAAAGATTTAGGTATTTTAGATGAACCAACTGCAAATATAGATCCATAGGGAAGAAGTACAATATGGGATTTATTAAAATTATATAAGAAACAAGGAAAAGAAATATTATTATCAACTCATATACCAAATGAAGTAGATAATTTAGTAGACAATTTAGTTATTATAGATGATGGATATACATTAGTTAATATGAACTTAGATAAATTAAAGACAAAATTAAGATCAAAATTATAGTTAAAGATAAAATTCAATATAAAGAAAAATATAAATGATATAAAAAATGAAATTAAAAAAATATATAATGAACTATTCAATAGCTATAAAATATTATTAGATACAAAATTAGAAATAATTATAATTTTCAATAAAAACGATGTAGAGATAAGTAAATTATTCAAATTTTTAAATGATATATCTAAGAGAGATGAAATAGTAAACTATTCAATTTAGAGTATATTATTGAATTAGATATTTTATGATGTAACAAAAAAGGATGAAGATGAAGAACAAGAACAAAATAAATAAATAAATTAAAATAAAACTAAGAGAGATAAGACATATTTGAAAATTTAATATATTTAATCTTAAAACAAAATAATACTAAGATAGATAAGTTAATATTCATATTTATATATAAAAAATTATTAGAAAATATTAACAATATACTTTAAAGAATTTATATATATATATATAAATTAATTTATTATTACTATTATTAACTTGTAAAATAAAAATATTTTAATAAAATCTTAGTTAAGTATAAAAAACTTATTTTAAATTTTATATAATTCTTTTCTTTTTAAATATAATCATTATTTATTTAAATTTATTATTATAAAATAATATAAATCTATAATAGTAGTTAAATATAAGATATATAGTATTTATTTAATATTTTAAAAATATTTTAATCTATATAAATTTTTGATTTTACTATTATATTATATAAATAATTCTATTATTTCAAATTTACTTTTTAATACTAACTAATACTTTAATTTGGATTTTCTAATATTCATAAATATTTATATTAATAGTTCTATTATAATAATTTTATATTATATTATATTCTACTTTCGGTATTTATAGTTAATTTTTTATATATATTTTAATATTTTATTAAAATATATATAAAAACTATAATAATAAATTAAAAAATTCCCATTAAATAAAGAATAAATAAAAATACATAAAAACTCTATATTAATATATATAAATAGGATAATAATAATAAAACAAAAAATTATATTTAAATGAAAATATAAATTCTTATATTTAGACTATAAGTCTTTAAAATATATATAATTTTCATAAACTAAATAATATTCTAAATAAATAAAAATATGAAAATTATATCATTAAAATAATTTATAGAATATATAATATTAAAAATAATCACTTAAACGTATTATTAATTATACTAAATTTAAATTATAAAAAAAATTATTTAAACTAGAAATAATATTAAAAAAAATAAATTATAAAAATAATTTTCTGATATAAATTTATTATATTTTTAAAAGATATAATTAATATTAAATTAATAATAAAAATCTAATTTATAATTTAAATAAAATTAATTTATATAAAAAATATTAAATAAAATTATAATAACTTATTAAAATAACTTTAATATCATATAAAAATAATATTTAATCTATAGTATTTATTTAATATTTTAAAAATATTTTAATCTATATATAATTTTTTGATTTTACTATTATATTATATAAATAATTCTATTATTTCAAATTTACTTTTAATACTAACTAATACTTTTAATTTGGATTTTCTAATATTCATAAATATTTATATTAATAGTTCTATTATAATAATTTTATATTATATTATATTCTACTTTCGGTATTTATAGTTAATTTTTTATATATATTTTAATATTTTATTAAAATATATATAAAAACTATAATAATAATAAATTAAAAATTCCCATTAAATAAAAAATAAATAAAAATACATAAAAACTCTATATTAATATATATAAATAGGATAATAATAATAAAACAAAAATTATATTTAAAAAATGAAAATATAAATTCTTATATTTAGACTATAAGTCTTTAAAATATATATAATTTTCATAAACTAAATAATATTCTAAATAAATAAAAATATGAAAATTATATCATTAAAATAATTTATAGAATATATAATATTAAAAATAATCACTTAAACGTATTATTAATTATACTAAATTTAAATTATAAAAAAATTATTTAAACTAGAAATAATATTAAAAAATAAATTATAAAAATAATTTTCTGATATAAATTTATTATATTTTTTTAAAAGATATAATTAATATTAAATTAATAATAAAAAAATCTAATTTATAATTTAAATAAAATTAATTTATATAAAAAAATATTAAATAAAATTATAATAACTTATTAAAATAACTTTAATATCATATAAAAATAATATTTAATCTATTAATTATCCATATCTAATAAAAATATATCATTTATTTAGTATATAATTTTTCATAATAAAAAAATTTATACTCTAAATCAAACCAAAATAGATGACTATATCAATAATATACATTAGTTCAATAAAATAATAAATATATTTTTATACATAAAAGGTGACAAGCTTTATATAGATAACACTTATATAACATCGATTTATACAAGTGTCAAAAAACATAAATTTAAAAAAATAATTTAATTTTTTTATTTTTATAATAATATTTAAATATGTAATTATATATTAATATATATTGTTATTTTAATATACTAAATATATTTATTATTAAATATTTTTAATTTCCAATATTATTTTTATAATTTTTTTATATTTTATCTTTATATCTTTCTATTATTATTTTATTATATTTATATTTATTTATATAATAGAAAAAAACGTTGAATGTAACATATATTTATTAACAATATAATATATATTAAATATTTATATTTTTTTATACTTATTTATTATAAAAAATGATATAAAATTAAAAAAAAATATTTATTTAAAATTTATTATTAAATAATATAAATTTTTAGTTATATTTTTATATTTTTAACTTAAATTTATATTTTTAAACACTTATATAAATATAATGTTATCTAAGTTTAAGTTATATATTGTTAATAAAGTTTCTATTTATATGAAATATTTTATTATATTAATATATTTTTTTACTAATATATTATTTTTTCTTATTTTATATTATAACTTTTATTATAAAGAATTATTATATAAAAATTAGTTAAAAAATATTAATTAAGATAATATTATTATTATTCTATATTAAGTTGGTTCATACCTATGTGGTTCCACTGGATCCCTTTCGACCTCCAAAGTTAAGCACATACGGGTCTAAGTGGTACTGGATTTGAGAAATCATCTGGGAATCTTAGATGATCAACTTTTTTTATATTTTTATTTTCATATAACTAAAAATGTTATTAATTAGTTAAATTTTATCTATTAAATATTATATTTATTAATTAATTTTTTATTATTTTCCCATATATATAATATATTTTATTTGACTAAATTAATATTATTTATATATTTTATTCTGAATTTTAATAATAAGTTTATTTTATATTAGAACAATAGGATTTTATATAATTATAATATATATAACTTTATATTTAATTAGGAACAAATTTAAAAATATTTTATTTAAATATAAGAAGATTGACTTAATAAAAAATTATATTATATTTATTATATGAATATTTTTATAGAATATAATTATTCTGATACTTTTTTAATCTATAGATTTTTTTAATTTATTTATATTTAAATTATTAAATTATTTACTATATTATTTTTTTATTCTTAGACTAAATTTTTAGATATTAAAGTGATAAAAAATCGTATTGTCTTTAAAAATTATTAATTTTTATTACTAAATTTATATAATTATTAACTTTAATATTAATATTATTTTGGTCTTTATCAATTCAATTATCTATTATTTAATTATTAGTAACCTATAATAAATAATTTTGAACATATTTCTATATTTTTTGTTATATATAATAATAACTATTCATTGTTATATTAATATAATAAAAAGATAGAAATAGTTGATATTTGTATTTTATATTACACTTTTATATATAATTATATATTATTAATATTGATTACCCCTATCTCTATTATTTTGATTATTTTATTTTTAATTTTAAAAATAAAATATCGGACATATTATATTTAATTATTTTACTTAGCTTATTATAAATAAGATTGATCTATAATTATTTCCACTCTTTTATTCTCTTATAATAGATTCTAATTTATTTTCTTTTTTTTAAAATTATATATAAAATTATTTTTATTATTAACTTATATTTCCAATTTTTTATTTAATTTAATTCAATATTTTTACACTATGTTTTTTTTACTAAAATAAACTACTTATATATAACTTTAACTATATATTATATATTTTTATAATACTATATTATCTTTTTAATTTTTTAATACTTTCTTTATTATTTTATTTTAAGATAATTTAAATTATTATAATATTTAATTATAAGTATAATTTAATTATTATTTTTAAAAATCTATTTATAAATTAATATAATAATCTATAAAACATTAGATATCGTCTGGCGGAATAAAGTATATAAGGCAGTCATTAGAAACATTATTAATTAATTAAATTTTAAAATAAAAGATAAAAAAAATATAATAATATAATAATTTTAATATGTTTTTATACTAATCACATCTTTTTTAATAAGAAATATGAAAAAATGTAATAAAATTATTCAACATATGAAATCTACTAGCAAAAATTAAAGATATAAAATAATATATATTAGTAACATTTATAAAACAATAAAAAATAATTAAAGAATATTATAAAATTATTAAAAAAATCAATTCAAATTAAAGATATATATAATTATTTTAAAATAGATAACTCTACTAAATAAAGTCATAATATTATATTTTAATCAAAAATAACCTATATAAACTAATACAATATTAGGAAAGTATATGATTTAAACATTTAGAAATATATTAGAAAAATTATATATAATTAAATTCATAATTAAACTTATTAGAATTATTAAGTTTTAATTGAATAAAAAAATTAATATGAAATAAAAAATATTTAATAAAATATATTTGAATAAGTGTATTTTATAATATGATACTTTTTTTTATTTATTCTATTTAAATTAAATTAATTATAGAGCTATTATTATATTTTAAAAATTAAATAAAATATTTACTAAAAATTAGAGTTCTTATCCAAAAATTTTACATATATAAATATTAGAAGATAATAAAAATCTAATAAATAAAGCCATTAAAAGATAAATCGATTAAAAGATAAAATAATAAAAAAGTAGAATAATTAAACTAAATTAACTTCTTCTAAACTTTAAAACTTTATAAAAGCTATTAAATGAATATATAATATTAATCCAATAAATTACTATATTATAAATTATAACTTATATAAAGAATTTGAACCAAAGAACTATATAAATAAATCAAAAAATATTAATATAAAATAAACTGTATTATAAATTAGAATTATCAAATAAGAAATTATACTAAAAATTATTAAATAAACTATATAACATGATAAAAATAACAAATATTTTAGAAAATAGAAAATAAAAAAATCTGAATTAATTAAAATTAAAAACAAAATCATGAGAAAAATATAATTTAGATAAAATTAACAAAAAAGGTTTATTAAAAAAATTATATAAAAAACTATAAAATAGCATTAAAGAAAGAAATTTTGATTTAAATTATAATTATTAAAATGAATTAAATTTGAAAAAAGATTAGAAAAATAGGAAAATTTTACAAGAATAATATATAAAAATATCTACAATATGTTAATAAAATATAGAAAATTGACAAAAATAATTTATATAACAAAAATATTTGTTAATTATCATTATTTAAAAAATAAGAAAAATAAAAAATACTTTAACTTTAAATATTAAATAAGTAGAGTAGAATATATATGAAAATAAAAATATTAAAATCATAGTAGATTAATTTTATAGTTATTCGAATTATATCAAATATAATCTTATATATATCTTAATAAATAAAAAATGAAAAAAATAAAATTCTATTGATCAAAGTTATCATTGTTACAAATTAAAATTAAATAATATATATTTTAAAATATAGAATACTAAGTAATTAAATTAAGCTATAAAAAGATATATATAGTATAATATTAGTAATTATAGATAGTAATATCCTAATATTTGAGTAGTTAATAATAAAAAATATCTAACATATGAATAAATAATATAAATATAAATGAATTATAATAAAGATATATAAGTTTAAAATATTGGCTTAATACCCTTTTTACTAAATAATAAATTAAATAAATAATTTTTCTTGAAAAATTAAAAAATATTCTAAAAATTACAAATAATATCAAAATTTATATAGATTAAGACTTTAATAATAATAAAAAAAAATTATATTAAGTAAATAGATAGTAGAAAAATTAAAAAATAAATTAGAAATAAAAAATACAATTGATTAAGATATATCAAATTATGTTAATAAAAATAAAATATAAAATTAGAAATACTGATTAAAATTTATTATAACTCTTAATGCACTTATTAGATTATTTATAATAAATAAAAAAAGACTCTAAAAAAATAACTAAAATAAAAAATAAAAATAAAGAAAAATTACGGGATAGATTTGAATTAAAATTTTAAAAGAAGTGAATTTATTATTTAAAACAAAATTAAATATCAAAAATATAATTAAATCTATCAAGAAATTTATATTATATCTTTATTTAATTATTATCTTTAAATTATAGAATATATTCAAAAAGAAATTCTTATTAAATTAGATAAAAATATAGGAAAAGAATTAAGATAATAGTTAATATATAGCATATATATGATTTAAAGTTTATATAAAAAAGAATAAAATAATTAAATTAAGAAAAAAACTAATAAAGAAAGTTTAAATAAGAGAATATTTTATATAAATTTATAAATAACTATAAAAGGGAGAATATATTAAAATAAAAAAATAATATAACTTATTCATATAAATTAAAATATATATATTTATTATTTATTATAAATAAAATATAATTTAAAGAAAAAAAAATCAATTGAAAAATAATAATAATATTAATAAAATTCGAAAAGTTAGATTAAAAAATATATATCATAATAATCTATGAGAAAAAATAAGAAGAATTTTATTAATTGATATTAAAAAATCATCTTTATGAATAAAAAGATGAATAATAATATTTTAAATTAAAACTTGCTTATCAAACTTATAAAATAGAAATAGTTATAAAAGATAAAATTTCTAAACTCTCTTCTAATTTTATTATAGATTCTATATATTAATATTAGATCATTATAAAAAATCAATTTTAATAAATCTAACCTAATAAGTATCTAATAAAATATCTAAAATAATATATATTATAAAAATTAGAATTACTAATCAAATTAAATTAACTATAATTGAGAATAATAAAAAAATTAAAATAAAAAGAATTTAAAAATATTACATAGTTCATAAAAAAACTAAAATCCTAATTATTCTATTTTTAATTATATAGAATAATAATATATAAAAAAGATGTTTAGTTAAATATAAAAACGAAAAAAAAATATATACAAATAAAAATATTTTATAAAATAGAGAAAAATCAATCCCAACTACTTAATATAATAATTAATCATATTTAGTATATGAAAAAAAATTTATATTTAACTTTTATTTATAATCAAAACTATTTAAATATTTATTAATAATAAGAAATTTAATTAGATTATATTATAGAAAATGGAAATTATATTAAAAAATAAAAGACTCTCAAAAATATTAATAAAAGAAACTTTAAAACTATTAATAAAATACATATAATAAGAGTCTATAAACTAATTAAAATTCTTCATAATAATAGGATTTAACAAAATTAGACAAAAATAAAAATATATTAAAAAATTAATTTAATGAGAAATAATAAAATAATAAAAAATAATAAAAAATGAAACTAATAAAACTAGATTATTGACAATAAACTCAAAAAAGATAGAAAATAAAAATCAAACTTCAATTTAAAGACATATTATATTATAATAAAGAATTAGATAATTATGAAAAAGAGAAAATCTCCCAAAGATTAAGTAATTTGAATAAAAATGGATAATTAATAATAAAAACTAATTCAATTATTAAAAGAAATATTAGAATAAAATCTACTTTATAATTACAAAGATATAAAAAAAATAATATATAAAAGGGTTAATTATAAAATATATAATCATATAAATAAAATAAATAAAGATTAAAAAAATTATTATAAAAAACTATAAATATATTAAAAAATAACAAAAAGATAAAGAATTATTAAAAATCTAACTCTAGTTGGTGATAATAAAAAATTAATTTTAATATAAAATTTTAAAAGCATGAAATGATGAATCCAATTTTTTTAAAAATAACCCATTATAATAAAATAAATAAGTTAAATGTTATAAATCTCATTATTAAAATAATTTTTAAGTTACTTTTTATAATAAAAAAATTAAAAAATTAAATAATTTTAGAGAAAATTAAATAAGACTAAAGAAATAAATTCAATAATAAATATATACTGTGAAATAAATAGACAAATAAAAAAGAATTTTAAAAAACATTAAACATTTTAAACTATAAAAATATATATAATAAAGATAATATATATAATTAATAAATTTAAAAATACAATATATATATATATAAGTAAATTATAAATAAGTTCAATAATATAATATTTAATCTAAGTTTATATATATCAAAATAGTTTTTTAGAAAATAGAATAATATTAATTTTAAAAAATATAATAATACTTCTAAAAATATTTATTAAATATTATAAATATATATTTAAATATCAAAAGATAATATATATATTATTATGGAATAAATATAAAAACAATTCTTAAATATTTTAATTAAATTTAAGAAAAGTTTTTTAATTTAAGAATATAATATAATAATAAGTATACTAAAAAATAAATATTAATATGTTTATAACAAAAATTATAAAAATTTAATAACTATATATGAAAAATTAAAATACAAATATATTAAAAATAATAAAAAAATATCAATAAATAAATTAAAATAAACAAATGATTATATTAGAAACACTACCTATCTCTATTACTTATTTATATTATATATGAATTAAATTAGTTTAAAAACAAATAAAGAATTTAAATATATAAAAAATATTAGTATAATATTATGATAATATAAAAAATTATTACTGAAAAAAAGAAAAATCAATAAAATCAATAAAAAATATTTTATAATATAGAATAAAAAAATATATAAAATATAATTATCTAAATAATATATAAAAAACGTAATTAATTCCAAAAAGAGATATCAAATATTTATCGATATAATAATTAAGTATTTAGATTTTATGAATCTCCTATTTTAGATCATAATCATGTTAAAACTTGGTTAAAGATAAATAGTATATTTTGATATGATTAAATAAAATAAAAAAATAATTTGTCAAGAAAAATATATGATAGTAATAATTAATAGAAATAAATAATTTAATATTAAAACAAAAATACTCTAATAAAAATAAAAAAGAATAAAATTTTAAATACCTCTTCAGAAATATAAAATATATAAACTATAAAAAAATATTCATTTATCTAAAAAAAATTAAAAGATATATGAAAAAAAAATTAATAAAATTTTCAACAATAAATAAAAACTTTATAAATAATAATTTAAAAATTTTAGATCTTAATACAATTAATAAATTCCAAGAAGTTATTCCACAAATTAATTAACTAATTAAAGAATATCTTTAAATTATTATAAATAAATTAAAATAATATAATTAATTAAATTTTATTCTTTTCTATTACAATAAATTAAAAAATTAAACTTCAGAAAAAATAAAGAATTAATTAATATAACTTAATATTAAACTTTTGTTATAAAAAAATTCCTTAAATCTATCTTTATTATATAATATAAAAATTAAAATTATAATATATATAGTATAGATATACTATCTTAAAGAAAAAAACTAAAAAAAAAGAAATAACTTCCACTGACAATCTAACTAGATCTACTCTAATATATAAAAATAATCATAAGTTAGTATTGTTTTAATTATCATTATTATCATAATAAAGCATTTTAATTTTTTGATTTCATAAATAATATTTATCAATATTATAGACAAATAAGATCATCCTAAAATGCAATAATAATAAACTTTTCATCTTATTAAATATAATTTTCAGAAGTAAATATATATAAGCATATAATAATAAATTAATTAATTTTAAAAAAATAAATTCTCAAATATAAAATTTAACCTTACATATAATATATAAAAAAATAATTTTAAGAAACAATTATTCTATAAAGTAATAAATACTCTAAAGCATAATAAAACTAATTATTATAGATTTTATCCTAATTATTAATAATACTAAAAATAAATAAAGATTTTTCAAATATATATTTTTATATAATAAGATAAATAAAAACTCTAAAAAAACAAAATTATACACACTTAAAATCCCATAGATTTAATTATATTAGATATTTTGCAAATAAATCTTCCATAATATAAAATATAGAAACTAAAACAATAAAATTAACTATTCTATTGCCTACTCATTGATTTTAATCTCATTCATCTATTTCTTGATAGAAATAATTACTTTCTATACCATTATTTAGTATATAATTTTTCATAATAAAAATTATACTCTAAATCAAACCAAAATAGATGACTATATCAATGATATACATTAGTTCAATAAGATAATAAATATATTTCTATATATAAGAAGTAACAAGCTCTATATAAGAAAAAACTATTATAACATATATTTATAATAGTATAAAAAACATAAATTTATAAATTTATATTAATTTTTAATATATATAAAAAAATTATAATTAATATAAACATATATCATATTTTAATATATTTAATAAATATTTTTAATTTTTAAGATTATTTTTTTATATTGCTTTATATACCATTAATATTTACTAATAAATAAATTTTTCTCATATTAAAATATATTATATTATATTATATTTTAACAATATTTTTATAATATAGTTATATATATTAAAATATTACGTCTTTTTCTTTATATTTTTTTGTTTTTTATTAATAATTAAATATTATCGATTCAAATTTATGTTTCATAATTTTATCTTTCATTTTTATATAAAGTCTATATGATTTAATCTAAATAATTATAAAAAATTAAAAAATAATTTTGATTAATAAATTTTACTTGTAAAATCTCCTAAATATTATATTAAAAAAATAAAAATATAACAATATTAAAATTATGATAGATGAAAAAAAATTAATAGATGATGAAGAATCATATAATTTTGTATCATATAATAAATACATATATATATTATTATTTTTAATAATAACATAGATATTAAGTATGTTTATTTTAAAAAGATTAGATAAAAATTTTTATGAAGGATAGTTAAAAATTATTTTATTATATACCCCTATTGTAACTTTTATAATCAGTATTTATTTTTTTACAATTTTTTACTTATTCTTAAAATCAGAAAATATAATTTTTATATTTCCAATTATATCCATAATATTATTATTTTGTCTTTACTATAAAATTAATTTGCAATTTGATTTTGTTCAAATATTACTATCATAGTTTATTTTATAGATTGTATGCTTATATGCATATAAAAAATGATTTGTTTTTAATAATAAATTTAATAATTCTCAAAATCTTATAAAAAATATCGCTAATAACATAATAATAAATAATATATGAAATTTTTTCAATATTTATTTAATATCATTATTTTTTATAATTATAATAATAGTTATTTCCAGTTCTATACTTACACTATTTTTTAATGCAATCAAAAAAGAATTAATTTTTGAACATAAAAAAAGTATATTTATTTTTATATACAATATAATCATATATATATATCTATTATTTATTTTAAATATATTCGTATATAATTTTTCATTAACATATAAAAATATAAATGAATTTCCAAATACTCCCTAGAAAACTTTATTCAAAACAATATTAGATGAACTCAGTATCGCCTGTTATTTATCTTTTCATTTTAATTATACTCATGATTTTAAAGAATCATCTATAGAATATAATAAAGATGATATATAGCAAGTAAATGATTTGTTAAATAAAGGTAGAAATGGATTTTGAAAAATGTATTATTACACATTAAACTGTTATTTTTATATATATTCTGTTATTTTTTATAATCCTACTAAAGCATATGATCAAACAAAAAAATTACAAAATTCTAATAAATTAATATTTTGTATACTAAACGATAAAATGAACGGAAGAATATAGTTATTTTTAATAATAATTTTGATACCTTTTTTCTATCTCATATTATTTTTAATATTAGTTATGAATAAAGATTTAGAAATTAAAAATATTTTTATATAGTTTCGAGTTTTATATATAATATAGTTTTTTAATCTTAATATATTAATTAATATTTATATATCAAAATTTGATCAATTATTTGTCTATTGATTAGATAAAAATAATTCATTTACAGAAAAATATGATTATTATAATACAGTAAATAAAGCAAAAAAAGTAGAAAATAATATCCTAATTGAACAAGGTAAAAAATTAAAAACATCGACATTAATTATATGGTAATTAAATTTTTTTTATTTTTAACAAATTTATGTAAAATTAAAACATATATATAAAATAGTTTTTTTTCTTTCGGATAAAAAAATTAATTATGTATCTACTTATATTTTTCATTATATATCTTATTAAAAGTAATTTTTTATTATTGTCATAGAAATCATATTATAATAATAAATATAATTATATTTTTTATATACATATAAAAAATAATGAAATAATACTCACTATAATAGTTGAAAATAAAACAATAGAAATAGAAATAGAAAAAACTATAAATTTTAATATACCTCTTGAAAATTTAAAAAATAAAATTATAGTAAATTATAAATTTAATTTTAATTTTAATATAAATAAAAAAATAATGCACATATCCTTAATCTGAATTAATATAAAATTTTATGAATGAATTTTTAAATTTAAAGAAAATCATAAAATTAAATATCTCTCTAATCAAAATATAATAACCATAGTAAATAATAATATGAACTATTTTATATTTCTAAAAAAAAAATAAAATAAAACAAAATAAAAATTATATCTCTCCCATAGAGTATAATTTAAAATCAAATAATGAAATCGAAAAAAATAAAAATAAAATAAAACCTAATAATAAACTCTTTTTAAAATTTTTTAATTATAATAAAAATAATAATAATCAAAATAAAAAATATTTATCTAAATCAATTAATAATTTAGAAAATATTCCTATAAATAATAATAATAATATAAATGTTTTTGAAAATGAAGATTCTAATAAAGAATTATTAGAAATACAATAGTAGATTATCCCAGTAATAAGCGAAACTAGAAAATGAAATATAGAAAATGAAATTTTTCGAAATATACAAAAAATTCCAATATCTTCTCATACTTCAAATATAGATATAAGTCGAATTAATTCTAATAATTTTATTAATAATAAATGATTAACTCAAATTATAAATAATGAAAATATTAATAATAATGAAATAAAAATTTTAAAATATATTAAAAAATATAAAACTTTTAAAAATAAATTAAATAAATTAATAGATTTTATTAATGGAAATAAAATTAATAATTTTTTTCTTATTTATCTCCCGATAATAATCTATATAGTTAATATAGTAATGATTATTTTTTAATTTATATTAAATCTATAGAATGAAAAATAAATAATATTATAAATAATAATTAATTTTATTTTATTTTATTTTGTGTTAATTTTATTTTAATAAAAATTATTTTATGATAAATCAAAATAAACTAAAAATTAAAAGAATAGAAGATGAATCAGATAAATATATTGTAGAAAATGAAACTCACACTCTTGCAAACATATTATGTGAGTATTTGAATAATAATAAAAAAGTAAATTTTGTAAGCTATAAAATCCCCCATCCAACTGTTAATTCTTTCGAATTAATAATAAATACTAAAAAACATCATGATTCTAAATCTATTCTACTTAATACAATACAACAAATTAAATCTCATATAAAAAATTTAGATAATATTTATAAAGAAGAATTATCAAGATTTAAAAAATAATTATTTTGTATTAATTTTTTTTTAATAATTTTATATATTTCGGATAAGAAAATATTTTTTGTATTTAAAGACTATTTACATAAAAATAAATAAAAATGAAGTCAACTGAAAAAAATTATGATAATAACACACTTCTAAGTATATCATTAAATATATTATTACTATTAATAATATTAACATTTGTAATTTTAATCATTATATAGAAAATTAGTAAAAAAAGAAAAGAAAAAGAAGATGAATTAAAAAAAATTAACAATGATATAAAACTTTTATATAATAAAACAAATACCGAGCTAGGTACTTTAGAAAGTGAAATTGAATCTTTAACAATTAATAATGAAATATTAACTAAAACTAAAAAAAAAATTAGAAAAAGAAAAAATTGAAATTGAAAAAAATTTAGAAAATTTAAAAATTTATGAAAATTTAATTAAAAATTAGACCGAATCAAGTAATGTTATACTTAATTTAAATGATAAAATAAAAGAATTAGAAATTGAATTAAAAAAAATAGATATTCAAGATATAAATGAATTAAAAAACATTTGAAATATATATTAAATGAAGATGAAGAAATTAAATATAATGATAATATAGAAAAATTAAATACAAAATTAAATGAAATAAATAAAGAAATTGAAACATTAAAAAAAGAAAATGAAGAAATAGAAAATTCGGATTATTTAAAATTGTCTAAAGAAATAGATCAAATAAATAATGAAATATTAGAATTAAATAATGAAATAAAAAAATATAGTTTAATATAGATAAATCTACAAAAGAAATATATATATTAAACGAAAATATGAAAGAATTTAATAGACTACAAGATATAATTAGAATTGAAGAATTAAATAGTTTATCTTAGTTAATAAATAAAGAAAAAAATGAATCAAAAAATCAAGAAAATACTCTTACACCAGAATAGATAAAAAATATTAAAAAAAATATTAAAAAAAATGAAATTTTAATAAAAAATCTTAAATCAGAAAATTTTGAAATATTTAGTGAATTATATATAAAATATTTTAATAAAGAATTATCAAAATTAAAAGAAAAGAAAAATAAATTAACAACAAAATTATTTGATAATTTAGAAAAAAAAATAAAAGAAATAAAAGAAAAAAATCCAGATTAGTTTAAAATAATATTAAATAGAAATGATTCTAATTATGAAAAAAAACTTCAAAATATGGATAATGAAAATTTAAATATTATAATTCAAATATTTGAAATAGAACGTAATGAACATGCTAGATTGATAAATAAAATAACTGAAATAAAATATATTATAAATTTACATAAAGAAAAAGAAAGATTAAAAGAAGAATTTAAAAAATTAAAAGCTCAACAAAGTATATTATATACTAATGTATATAACAAAATAAAAGAAGAAAATGAAGAAAAATATAAAGATACATATATTCAACCAATAGAAGAAAAACTAAAACAAATAGAAGAATTAGATATTAAAAATGTAGAAGATAAAGAAAAAATAGAAAATCTTGAAAAAAAACTTAATGAAACTAAACAAAAAATATTAATCGCAATGGATAAATTAGAATAGGATAAATTAATAAAAAAGAACGAAAAAGAATTAACTCCAACAGTAGAAGAAGATGAATCAACTTCATCAGAAGAAAATGAACAACCAAAGAATGAAAATTCAATAATAGTAGTAGATGAATCAACTCCAGTAGTAGAAGAAGATGAAGAACCAATGGCAACAACTCCTATAATAGAAGAACCAATAGCAGTTCCATCAGTAGCATCTATATAAACACTTATACTTATATTAAAATTAAATAAATTATAAAATTAAATATTTTTAAATTAAAATAAATCATAAATTTAAATTAAATATTTTTATCATTTTTATGAATAATAATTGTTCAAAAAAAGAAAAAGATTGTAGTATATGTCCTGGCTGTGATGGAAATTGTCCATGTAAAGGAGAATGTTTTACTAAAAAATAGAAATGTAATAATTGTCCATATAATAAATAGGATAAAATTGTTACAATAGATGATACATCAGATATTAATTAGGATAAATAAAAAATTTAATTAATTAATAGATATATATGACTTGAATATAGATTTACTTGATGTAACAAAATTCCAAATTTCTTGTATTCCTATCTACCATAAAAAATAACAAAAATAAAGAATTTCAAATATTGCTGATATTATTGAAAATTTAAAATAACATGTAAAAATAGATATAAGTAATATTAGTAAACATTTATAATTATTTTTCTAGTCTAATGTAATATTTAAAAATTTATCTAAGCTAAAAAGGTTAATTAATCCTATGAATAATAAAGCTAAAGATAGTAAATAAAATTCCTTTCTTCCTAATATACAAAATATTAATAATATTAAAAATGAAATTAATAAAATTTTATAACTGTTTAACTACTTTTCTTTCATTTTTATTTTGTGTTTTTAAAAAATTATTTTTATTTTTATTTTGAATTAAATAAAATATTAAGATTATCTATAAATGATTTTGAATTTTCAAATTCTTCCTAATAATGTTCATATCTTTTCATTATAAAATTCATATCATTATTTAAAATTAAACTTTCTTCGGAATTTTTATAAAATGAAGAATGTATAGGTATATTTGTATCTGATTCTATTATATAAGAATTATTATTTTTTTGTTTTATATTATCATTAAATATTAAATTTTCTTGATCTCATTTTAATTTTTTATTTTTATTTCTTTTATTATTTAAAGTATTATTAAAGTTATTATTTTTATCATATGTTGATTTATTTATTTTCATATTATCGTATGCTAATAATAATTTTTCTTTATCTGATTTCTATTGCATTTACTTTGTGTTAATAATATAAATAATTATATGTTTAATTTATTTAGTACATCAAAGTTAAAAAATAAGAAATTTGATACAAGTGAAACATTATATATAAGTGGATTAGCTTTAATGAAAATGATAAAACATGCTCGTGCAGGTGTTCCTTTAGAAGTTATGGGAACAATGATTGGTTATTTTATAGATAAATATACAGTTGAATTAGTAGATGTTGTTGCTATGCCTTAGAAAGGAACAACTGTAACTGTAGAGTCTACAGATCCTGCATTTCAAATGCAAATGAATGAAGAATTAAAGAAAGTTAATAGAAAAGAATTTTAGATAGGTTGATATCATTCTCATCCTGGATTTGGATGTTGATTATCTAATTTAGATGTAACTACTTAGCAATCTTATGAATAGTTAGATGAAAGAAGTATAGCAGTTGTTATAGATCCTATACAATCAGTAAGAGGTAATGTAATAATAGATGCATTTAGATTAATACAAACACATGGAGTTATAATAGCTAAAGAACCTAGAGAGATATCTACTAATATAGGATGTTAGAAAGAACCTACTATTCAAGCTTTAATACATGGATTAGATAGAAATTATTATTCAATTTTTATTAAATATAAAATTAGTAAATTATAGAAAATTTTTTTAGAATATTTTAAAATTTTATCTTTTTTTTCAAATTTTTTAAAATTGATATAAGAAAAAAATCAAAATTTAGAAATTAAAAAAATAGAAGAAATTTTAATAAAATATAATAAAGAAGAAATAAAAAAAGATAAAAAATCAAATTTAGGAGGAAAAATTAATTATAAAAAAAATTTATTAGATATGACAAAAGATATAATTAATAAATCTATTAGAAAAAATTTTATATTAAAAAGAACATTTAAAATATTTGGTTCTAATTAATAATTAAATAAATATAATTTTTATATCACAAAAATGGATGAATCTTTAATTTTAAGAACATTAAAAAGTTCAGATATAGAAGAAGATATAAATTTAAGTAATCAAACTGATATGCAATTTAATATTAATAATACAAATATTAATATTAATAATAATTCTTTTTCTAAAATAGATACAAGAAAAATATTAGATAATAGTTCATATTCTGATATAATAAATAATAACAATAATAACAAATCAAATAAATTATTAGCTTATGGTTTTCCTCCTGATAAATCTATAATAAAATTTCTTATTAAATTTTTTTCATCTTTTGGAAAATTAATTAACAGTCAAATATATGGAGAAAATTTTAATATATTAATAATAACATATCAAAATAGTAATATAGCACAGCTTGTAAAAATAAATCAAAATTTAAAAATGATAAAATATAAAGAAATAGGATTTATATTAGGTATAGAATATTTTACAGAAAATTTAGATTAGAAAATATGTAAAAAATTACATTGTATTAACTTACCTACTAAAATAAAAACTATAATTAATAGTAATAAAAAAATAGAAGAAAAAAATATTTTAATTAAAAGTATAGAAAAATTATTAAATTGAAATAATTAATTAATATTTTATAAACTATGTAATTTTAACATTACCTAAATAATTTAAAATATTTTCATCAATATCTCCAATTATAAATAAATTATAAGTTTTACATAAATAAATTTTATCTATTATTTTAATTTTATCTAATCCAATAAAATTTTTTTCTAAATAAAATAATTATATAATAAATTTTTAATATATTCTTTCTATTCTATATCTAAAATTAAAAGAGATAAATTATTATTTATTTTTATTATATCTTCTAATATTTCTTCTTCTTTATTATAATTTTTAATTTCAATTATATATTCTATAGGTTGTTCCTATAAATTAATCTAAAATTTAAAAATTTTTTTATTTCATTTAAAATAAAATTTTTTAATATATTAATCTAAACAATTATATTTTCATTATTCTAATTTAAAAAAATTTATATATTCAAAATATTTATTATTAAATAATGAAAAATTATTGCATAAAAATTCACAATCATTAAATATAAATAATTCTATTCCATACTAAAATAATAATTTTTTTATCTAATAAAAATTTAAAAATTTCTATATCTATATAAATTATTTTATATTTTTCCTATCTTAATTTTTTATAAAAATTATTATTTCCTTTTTTTAAAATTAAATTATGAATATATTTAGGATATAAAGAAAAATTTTGATTTTTATCTATTTCATCAATAATTAAAATTTTATTATAAATTTTATTATTAGTATAATAAACATAATCTAATAAAGTTAATTTTTTTCTTATTATTTTTAATTTTTCTTTTTTTATATTATTAAAATTATTATAATTTACTTTATCTAAATATTCATTTATTTTTTCATTAATATTTTTTATTTTATTTTTAATTTTTTTCTTTTTTTTATAAACTCATTTTTCTTTTAAATTTAATTTAACATAATTTCCATTAAATTTTAATTTTTTATTTTCTTTTTTTATATTTTCAATTATATTTATATTTGAATTAATAATAGTTGTATTAATCTAGGATTCAGATGCTTGTTGTAAAAAATTTTCAGATAATTCTATTTTATTCTATTCGTTATCTAAAAAGTTTGTAGTTGTTGTTATTGGTGACATTACATTAAAACATAATTCATCTATTATTTTATTTTTACTATTATCAAAACTAAAAATTAAATCCTAAGTACTATTAGAATTCTATATTAACTACTAATGGATCTATTTTATTTGTTTTTTATTTTTGAAATTTTGATATTCTATAAAAGATTTATATATTAATTTATCTTTTTTATAATCTTCTATAGATGGTGATTTTAATAAAGTTTTTTTCATGTCCGATTTTCAATTTTTTAATTTTTCTTTTAATATTCTTCTCATATTAACACAAAGTAAAATATTTTTTTTTTTTTCAAAAAAAAATATTTTTTCTTAAAAATAAATTTCTTAATTATTTATTAAATCTATTTCGTTTATAATATTTTCTAAATTTTTCTAAACTTTATTTTTTAAAAATATATTTTTATTAATAATTTTAACTTCTAACTATCTATTATCTAAATAATTTAATATCTTATACTAATTATTATTTGTATTTTTCTATAAATAATTTAACAATGAATTTATTTCATTTATAACATAATTTTCATTAATCTAAAATACTGTTTTTATTTTATCTAAACTAATATTTATATAACAATAAATATACTATAATAAAAGATAACTTCTAATAAATTCTTTTATTTCAATAAAATTAAAATTGAAATAAATATTATATTCTATATTTTCCTACAATAAATCTAATAATTTAAAATAATTCTAAAATTCTAATCTATCAATACATATAAGAAAATCATGAACTAATTTATTATTATTAAAATAAATTTTTAAATTTGTATTTTTAACATATCTTTAATATACTCTCTATCATTATTTAAAATACTTAAAATAATTAAAATAAAATAAAACTAATCTTTTATAATTATACTTTCAAATTGAAAAGTATTTAAACATTTCTTACCATAAATATATGAATTTAAATAATCTTTTTTAATTAAATAAAAAATAAAATAAAAAAAATACATTTTATTTCTTGAATCTCAATTATTTGTTACATTAATTAATTCTTCAATTTTATTAATTATTTCTAAGAAATTTTTACTATCTATTTCTAAATAATCTTCTGGATCAATAGTAATAATAAAATATAAAAGATTAAAATAAATTTCAATATTATCTTCAATTAATTTTGATTTATCTAAAAATTCATAACAAATAGTTTTAGCATATTCTATATCTCCCACATTGATAAGAAATTCATATTTTTCTTTTATTAAATTTTTTATTTCTATAGCTGATAAAGATTCTTCCAATAACTAACTATCTAATTTTTTAATAAAATTTTCATTTTCATCATCAATATTTTGCATTCATTTCATATTAATATCTATTCCTATTTCCTATATAAAATTTCTACATAGTTTTATCATTTTATTTTCTATTATGATATCTTTTATTGATTTTTTTATTAAATTTTTAATATTTTCATCTTTCTCAATTTTATATTTAAATTTTAATAATTTTAATTTTGATATAAATTTTAATTTTTCTATTTCTGTTTCCATCATATTATAATTAAATAAATAAAAAACACAAATGGGAAATATAAAATCTAAATTTGTAAATGATTAGAATTGAAAAGAAATAAAAATAATTAATTTAAAAAAAATAAATTCAGATATAAAAATTAATAATATTTTTTCTAAAGCTAAAATATATATAGAAGAATTAGATTATTATATTATAGGATTAAACAATATTGATTATTGTAGAGATGAAATAAGACAAGCAATGAAAAGATTACATAATGATGAAAACTTAATAGATAAAGAAAAATATATAACAACAAATGAAATAGAAAGTATAATAAATAGAATCGAATATAATTTAACTTATATACAAAACGCATATACAATATATAAAAATAATATTGAAAATTATTATTAGATTTTATTAGAAATATTAAAATTACTTTTTATTAATATTAATTTTAATAGTAAAATTTTATTATTAAATTTATATAGTAAAATAATTAATCAAATAAATAGTTTAGATTTATGAAAAAATAAATCTCAAGATATGGGATTAAATCTTTTCTATTATAAAAGATATAAATCTAAAGTTTGTTATGGAAATTAGTTAAGTTTAAATATAATAGAAGAATTAGTTCAAATATTTTTTCCTTTTTCTTAGTTATTTTTTTCTAAATTTTGTTATATTTTACCCCCTAAGAAAAAAGCAATTTTTTTAATAAAAAATATTATAAAATTATTATTTTGTTATGTAAAATATAGTGAATTAGATACAGATAATAAATTTAATATTTCTATATCATTATTTTATTCTATAATTTTATGAGATAGAAAAGAAACTTATAATATATTTTCTAGTAATTTTTTTGGATTTTCAAGTTATTCTTAGATTTTTATATATTTTAAAAATAATCCAGAAATGTCGAATATAAATAATCAAAATATTTTTAATATAATAAAAAATCATAGTTTATATTTTAATAAAAATAGTACTCTTAAATGATATAAAAAATTAATGAATTAATTAATTTTTTATAAAAATAATATTTATTTATTTATTCTTCAGGAATCTCTCTATCTTCTTCAAAAAAAATTGATCTTTCTAATTTATCATTTTTTGTATGAAATAAAAAAGAATCATAAAATGATTTTTTAAAAAAAAATATTTTTTCTTCTTTTTTAAATAAATAAATAAAAATTGATATCTAAAAAATAGGAAAAATTAATGATGACAATAAACAATCATTTATTCCAGATAAAAAAGATAATTTACAAATGAAATATGTTAATATTAATAAATAATACATAAATCATTCGCATTGACATCATAATTCAAATATTAAAATAGAATGTATTATTTCTCATATCATAATAATATTAGAATAAATAATTATTTTTATAAAATCTGATAAAAAACAATTTTTCTAATAAAATGTTCCTGGACCTAAAGATTGTATTATTGTATTTATATGAAAAATAATAGATTCTGAAAAACTAAATGATAATCCACTAATAAAACTAAAATTTAATGAATTCATTTTATATTTTTCTTTATTATACTTATATGAAGCAAAATTTTTACCCCATTTACTATATATTTTAAAATAATAATATCTAAAAAATTCTAAAACTAAAAGAAAAAATCCATAATAAAAATTATTTTCTTCTTTTGTTTTTAATAAACTATTAAAAGTTAATTTTAATAATGTTATAGATGTAAGAAAAGAAATAACCCATGCAAATGAACCAAATATAAAACATAAAATATACTATGGCTTTGTTAATAAAAATTTTCATATAATTACTACTGGAAATCAATACATAAATATTAAATTAGATATAAAATTTAATAACATTTACTTTTTATTTTTTGTGCTAATCTTAAATGCTTCCAGATAAATTTTTTAATAAAATAAAAAAAGGTTTAGAAAAAAATAAAAATAAAAAAAAGAAACATATAAATAATATTAAAGAAGATGGTTATAGTAAAGAAATTTATAAATGATTAAGATAGATACATAATAAAAGTTTATATGAAAAACATCCAGAAATAATAAAAGAAATAATAAATTTTGTTAAACATTTACATCATTTTTCTCATGAGTTATTAAACTTTATTTTTAAAGAAATAAAAAATAATAAATATTTTGGTCTATTAAAATATTTTAATAATATATGCAAAATTTTACATGAAAAAAATAATAATGTTAATGATATAAGTATAAGTTATTTTCAATTATCTTTTGATTTAATTATGACTTTTTTCTTAGATATGTGATAGGGTAAAATTAGAATAAAATTGACAGAAATATTCAATGTATGAATAATAAAGTTAGAAAGAAATTTATTATATAATTTTCCTTTTTCTCATATTATAAATATATATTATGAAACAGAAAGAGAAACTTTAATTTTTGATTTTTTATTATATATTATGCAATGTGAAGATTGTTTAAATAAAGCTGATGATTTTAAAATATATATAGGAGATAAAAGATCAATAGAAATATTTTTTAATTATTACTAGAATAAATTTTGATATAAATTTAAAAAAATTTCAGAAGTAAAATATGCTTCAAATTATTAGCAAATTTTAAAACTTTATGAAAATGAAAAAATTAATGATAATAAATTTGAAATTATTATTAATCAGTCAAAATATGAAACTTATGAAAATATACAATAGAATGAATTATTTACAGATGATAAATTTAATGAAATATCTTATATAGAAAATAAATATAAAAATTATAATTGAGATGAATTTAAAGATGATAAATTAGATATAAATAAAGATAAACCTATTAATTATTTTAATAAATTTATATATATATTAGATGAAATATATAAAATAAATGAAATGAAAATCGATATAAATAAACAAGATATAATAAAAAAAGATATAGAATTAAATTTTTTAAAAGAAAAAATAAATAAAATGTTAAATAATATATCAATAATAAATTATTATCATAACAATAGAAAAAAAATAAAATTTATTGAATTTATAACAAAATTATCTGAAAATGAATACAATATATTTTCTGCGGATGATTTAACTAAATACTAGAATATATAAAATATAATAAATAATTTATATAATTTTAATATTTATATCATTTTATTTAATTAAATAAACACAAATAAAAATTATGTCTACACAAAATAACTTATATAATAATGCAATAATAAATCCAAATACAGATGAAAAATCAACCGGTCATATAGAATCCATTTTATATATAGAAAAAGCTAAAAAGATACTAGAAAAAATAGAGAAAATCATAGATAATCAACTAATCTTTTCAGATTTCATAAGTATATTGAGTTTATATAACAATGAAGAGATGAATAAAGATGAATTACTTACAAAAATAAGTTTAATATTAGATAATTATCCAACTGCTTTAATTTTATTCAAACAATATATAGGAATAACGTCTAATGAAACGTATATAGAAGATATAAAAGAATAGAAAATAAGACAAACAAATGTAGCTATTAATAAAATTGGAAAAATAGATTTAGAAAATGCCCAATTATATACATAGAAGTTACATAAATTTTTTTCACATAAACAAAATGAATATATATTTTTTTTAAGATTAATAAATTGTTATTAGATAATGAAATCAGTTGAAACTATAAATAGTTTATTAAAAAACTGTTTTTTTATTTTTTCAGAAGATATAAGATTATTTACAGAATTATTAAAATTTATTCCGAAAGATTATACTATAAAACATAGAACTGCTCTTCCTTCTAATATAAAAAATATAGAAACAAAAATAATAGACGATGAAAAGTTTTTTAATGATTGCGAATTAATAAATTGAATAAAAAATAGAAATTTTACTCCTTATATTTGTAGAGTAATTAATGACATAATAAATATTAGAAGAGAAGCTAGCCATATACAATATTATATTTTTTTAAAATTATTAAAATTATATAATTTAGATTTAATAAATGAAGAAGAATTATTAGTATTATTAGAAAATATTATGGTTAGATAGACAACTATTTTAAATGGAGATAGTAGAGCTTTCTTTAATATATATACATTATCAATTTCTTTAACTGGATTATATAATAAATTTAAACAAGTATTAGGATGTCAAGATATTTTATTTAAAAAATGAAAAATAGGAAGAGCTAGAATATATTTAACAGATTATGAATATCAGAATAAGAAAATTTATTATTCTCAAATAAAAAATATACAAATTAGTTACTCTATACTTCCTGATGAATTATGTCATAAATTAAATAATGATTTGATAAATACAAAATATATTGTAATAAAAGCTGATAGTGAATGATGTCGAAATAAAGAAAAAGAAAAAGAAAAATAGTTTACTATAACTAATACTAAAAAAGAAGAATTATTAATAAAATTAGAAAAAATAGCTTTATTAGAAGAGAAAATAGTCAATGTAGATATTTTATTATTATAGCATAAAAAATTATTAGAAACTATTAGAAAAGTAGAAATATATTGTTAGAGAAATGAAAAATTTAGAGCAGATTTATATTTAAGAAAAATTGATTTTTTAATTATTAAAAATATTTATACAAATAAATGAAAAATAATTTTATTAGCTTTAAAATTAAAAAAAGTAGTCAAACAATTTGTATAAAAAAAAATAGAATTCAAGATAATATTATTATTTTAGAAAATAGAAAAATGAAATTTATAACAGATTTTAAATTATTCATAGAAGAATCAGATAATAATTCTATATATTCTTATACAGCTTCTAATGTTCAAGTAGAAAAAAATAAATAAATTACAAAAAAATTTAATTTTTGAAATTCCATATATAAATAATAAAGATAAAATTGATAATATAAAAAATGAATTATTAAATTTTTATATTAATCTAAAAGAAATAAAAATAAATTTTGAAACTATAAGTTTATTAGAAATAGAAAATGTTTTATTTGTTTATGAGTGTATTAAAATTCATACTACTGAATCTTATATTAATGATTTATTTTACTTAATAAATATAGAATTAATAAGATAGCATCATGAAAATAAATTAGATGAATTTTAGAATTTTTGAAATTTTTTGATGAAATCTTTTTTAAAATTTTATTCTAATAGAAAAATATATTATCCCGGTAATATTCCAAAAATAAAAAATAAAATTTATTCTTTACTATATAATAAAAAATTAGGTAATAATGGAAATGAAAAAAATTTTTATTTAAATTAGTATAATATAATGTTTATTACTTAGAATATATATATATATTTTCAATTTTATAATAAAGCAATAAAATTTATATTTGATATAATAGAAAAATATAAATTATCGGTTAATAGAAAAGGAGAAGAAATTGCTATACTAACAAAAATATTCGGAACTTTATTTCAAGTTATGGCAGGAAAATTAGAATGATCTAATTTTTTAGATTATTGTACAGATATTAATCCATTAATAGTTATTGATTGAGATTTATTTTATTCTATATTAATTGAAACAAAAAATATTTTATTTAATTTTTTTGATAATGAAATAGATGTACTTTTTATAAAATATTATATCGAATATGTTCAAAATATAAAAAATTTAACAGAATCTTTATAGGATAATAATAATAATGAACCAATAGATGGAAATCAATATCAATGATAGTATTTAGAAAAACATCATAATATAAGAAGAAAATATTTAGAAAATTTATTAGAAATAAAAAATAGGTATAAATTATCACATAATATAATAGTTATTAATAATAAAAGAAGTTAGACAATTTAGATTTATAAGACATTATAATTAATTATTATACTTTTTTTATATTAATTAATATTATTTTATTTATTTAGTAAATTATCTAAAAAATATTCATTATATTCTCTTTCTATAATAGATTTATTATTTTTTTATCTATTATATCATTTTTTTTATTTTTAATAAAATATAAAAAATAAAAAATTGTATGAAAAATATTATCAGTTGTTGGTTCAATTAAAAAGATTAAATTATTATTATTTTGTTTATATATTAAACAATGATAAAGGAGTAAATTTCTCTTCTAATGTTATCTTTAAAATAGATATATCATTAAATTTTATTTTTTGATTAAATGTTAATATTTTATAATATTTATTTTGAAAATCTATTGGTGTTAATAAATCCTACATATACTATATAAATAAATACATTAATATTTCTTGATTATTCTATACATTTTCAGTATTAAAAAGAAACATACTTAATACAGATTCATTTAATTCTAATATTTTATCTAAAAATAAATAAATTTTTCCCTTATTATTAATAAAAGTTGAAATTTTTTTAATCATAATATTATAAGTTTCTATTATTTCTTTCTATGATTTAGGTATTAAATTTATATTATATAAAGAAATTAATGTATCATATCTATTTCACTTATTATCTGTTCCCATATAAGATAATTGAATCATTTTCTAACATAAAAATATATAACAATTTTCCATTTGTTCTATTATATTTTTAACATTTTTTTGAAATTTTTTTAAAATATTTTTACCCATTCATCCTTTTAATTCATCTATATACTATGAAAATCGAGTTATATTTATTTTTTTATAATGTTCAATAGAAGTATTAAATAAAAATTTATATGTTAATACTGATAGTCTTTTTTCTATTATAATTTGTTGATATAATATATCCTTTTCTTTAAACATATTTTTATTCTTTTTATTCTTATCTAATATAATTGAATTATTATATTTTTTATTTATATTAGATATAAAATTTAAATTTATTTCATTATTATCATGATTTTTTTCTAATAATGTTTTATTCATAAGATTAGATATATTTTCTTTTTTATACTTATTATTTGTATTATTTAACTCTGTTGATTGTGTTTTCTAATAAAAACTATTAAATTCCTATCTAGGTACTATTTCAATTTCATTATTTTTATGATTTATAATTTTATTTCTTTCTATAATTAAATTAGTATTATTTCTTATAAAAAAATCTATTATTTGTAATAAAAAAATAACTAATAAAATATATTTTGTAATTTTAATAGTATAATAATATGTAATAGATATATTATTATTATTTTCATTTAATAAACTATCGTTTAATAATTGTAATAATATTATAATTACTATAAAAATGAAAAATTTAACTTTTATATACATTATATATTGTAATTTTTATGATAAAAATAAATTTAGATAAAAATTAATTATTTTATTTTATTTATAAATATTAAATTATTTTATTAATAAACTCATACGAGAGGATTTTTAATCATAAAAAATCATAATTTGTAAAATTGTAATCATTGTTTATTAAAAAATAAAATAATAATTATTATTCAAATAATTTCATTTTATAAATTGAAACAAACTAACTATCTAAATATGTATCAACTATTTGAATTCTTATTATATCTGAACAATAATTAATATTTTTTAAATATATCATATTTTTCTCCTTTTTATAATCATATATTAAATCTCCAATCTCTTCTATTATATTATCTTTAAAAATAAAAATTTTTATTCTAATTGGAATACTATTTAAATTTGATAATTTTTCTAATTTTAAATGTTTATATATAAAAACTTTAGGCCTAATACATTTTTCTAATTTAATATCTAAAAATGTATTCTTTAACTTTACTAACTTATAATCTAATTTTCAATTTAATGTATTATTTAAATAATTATATATAGAAAAATGTCTTGATATATGTAATAAATAATTAAATATATTATTTTTAATATAATATTTTCTAGATCTATTAATTATTATAGCATTAGAATACTTACTTAAATAATTATAATTATTTTTATATCAAATATTATTATTAATTATAGGATGATTTCTATCATAAATAAAATTTTTTATTTCTTTTCTTAATGTTGTAATTTTTTCCAATTTATCATATATTATTTTCTAACCTATATTTAAATTTTTTCAATTATTTGTTACATAAATTTTTGATAAAATAAATACTAAAATTATTATTGTTAAAATTATTGTTAGAAATAATAAACATACTTTATATTTATTTCATTTATTAAAATTTTTATTAATATTATTGTTATTTATAATTTTTTCTTCTATTTTTATATTATCTGTTATTAATTCTGTATTTATAGGAGATAATTCTATTAAACTATCTTCCTATGTAAGATTGTGAACTATTCTTTTTTTTCTTCTTGTGTTAACCATGGTGATATATATATAAAAAAAATAAAATTATTTTATAATATAATATTTTTTATATTCATCTATATCTATTGATGATTTCATTGTTTCTAATATTTCTAAAACATCATTTGTTCCAATTCAATCTTTTTTATCTCTCATAACTTTTAATATTGATTGCTTTATTAAGAAGTTTATATCAGCTGGAGTAAATCATTTTGTTTTTTCTATTTCAAATATTTTTGATATTTCTATATTAATTATTAATGATTTTGTCTATCTTATTATTGTATTAAATATTTCTTCTCTTTCTTCTCTATTTTTTGGTATATCTATAAATATTTTCTTATCTAATCTTCCAGGTCTTAATAATGCTTTGTCTATTATATCTACTCTATTTGTAGTTCCTAAAATATATACTAAAGAATCATCTTCAATATTATTTAATTGATCCATCTCTGTTAATAATTGATTTACTATTTTGTCTTCATTATTATTTTTTCCACTACTATATCCTCTCTTTCCTGATATAGAATCTATTTCATCAAAAAATAAAATACAAGGAGAATTACTTCTAGCTTTTTCAAATAATTCTCTTATAGATCGTTCACTTTCACCTACAAATTTATTTAATAATTCCGGTCCTTTAATCTATATAAAATTTACTCCACTTTCATATGCTACTATTCTAGATAATAAAGTTTTACCACATCCAGGTGGTCCATATAATAATATACCTGTACTTAAATCTATTCCTAACTATTTATATTTTATTCTATTTTTTATAGGATCTAATATACTATTAAATAATTCTTCTTTTATTTTTTTATAACCTCCTATCTTATTTCATGATACATTTGGCAATTTATGAAAATTATCTATTTTTTCTAATGACATATGACTGTCTAAATTTTTTAAAATATTTTTTAAATTTTTATTTTTTATATTATAAGAAATATATGAATAGACTAAACTTTTTAAATCTAAAGGTGTATAACCACAAGATTTTAAAGATAATTCTTTTAAATGTATTTGATTTTTAATACCAAAATATTCTAATAATTTTTTTCTATCTTGTTCAGATAAATCTTTTAAATATATTCTATTATAAAAATAATTAAATTTTTTTAATTCAATATTTATATTTTTTAAACTTCTAATAGTACCAATAATAATACATCGATCAAATTCTTTAGTATTTAATTTATCTAAAAATAAAATAAACTAATAATAAAATTTATTTTCTAAATTTTTTCTTTCATTATAATCAGAAATTAAATCTATATTTTCTAATAATAAAATAGTTGGAGATTCTTTTTTTCTTTGTTTTAAAATATTATAAATTTTTAAAAAGCCATCTTCTAATTGTAAATAATTAGAAGAAGATAAAATATTTATCATATTAAATATAATTAAATTAATATTATATTCTCCAGCTATACATTTTATTAAATGAGTTTTTCCTATTCCTATTTTTCCTATTAATAATAAATATCTATTTGGAATAATATTTTCTTGATAATATAAAGAAGAATGTAATATAGGCAAAATAATATATTCATCTATTTTACTTTTATAATTTTCTATAGAAATAAAATTTTTATAAGTTTCATTTGGAATAATAAAATTTTTATTTTCTTCTATTATTTTATTTTTTTTATTTTTTTGATTATATTCATTGTATAATGTTTCTATTATTTTATAAAATATTTCTGAACTTGGTTTATTATATAATTGTGGATAAGATAATTTAAGAAAATATAAAATATCATCTATATTATTTACTTGATTATTTCCATTATTTAAATGAGTAAATACAATTGGTTTTAATTTCTATATTAATCCCATTTATTTTAAGTTTGTGTTACTATTATTATTTTTTTATTATTGATTTAAATTAAAAATAATTTATTTATAATAATTTCTATTTAAAACTTTTATTTTTTATATTTGTTACATATACATTATTTGGATTAATAAACATACATGTATATTTATATGGAGATAGCTACTAATGTATAGCATTTTTTAATCCAGCTACATCAGCAGCTTCTACTAATCTTGGATCTAATTCATTTAAACATGTTATCATTCTAAATAATGAACCTTTTAATGGTTCATCAGGATATCAATGATTTTTATATGATTTTAACAATACATCAATTAAAGCATTTTTAAATTTTTCTTTAAAATTAAATTCTGTTGCTATAACATCTAATTTTTCAGTTCATCAATTACTTGCTATCTATATTTCTTTTAACATAACAACACACATTGTGTTTATAGATTTAAGAAAGAATATTTTTAATAAAAATTTAAACTATAATTAATTTTCTAAATGCATTATTGTAATAATATTTTTGCAACCCAATAAGTATATTTTTGATTTTTCAAAGTCTACGTATAAATCTGTTATCTAATCTAGTTTAGATTTAAAAGATACTTTTTTAGCTAATGAAATTTTTTCTGAAATTTTTGGTCATAAGGCAACATCTCCTGTTTCTGAAACAGCTACTAAATATTTTTCATCATTTTTTATAACAATATTAATAATTCCTGCACCGAATGGATTTGAAGGCATACCATTTTTAACATATTCTGTACCATTTCATTTTTTATATATTATTAAATCTTTTCCATATATTAATAATTGATGAGTTAAGTTTGTTTCTTTTATACCTATTATATTTGATTTTTCTTTGAAGTTATATTTTATAGTGTCTAGATTATCTTCATCTCTAATATCTATATTATTACCAAAGGAAATAGCGAGACCATATTTTAATCCTTTTATATCTGTTACAGAAGGTAATTTAGTAATATCTAATTCATTTATTAATTTTTCATTTTCAAATACTAATAAAAACTAGTTAGGAGTATGAGTGAGTGTTTGTTTTACACCAATTATATAGTATCTATTTTCATAATTTTTAGAGAAAGTGATAAAGTTAATGATGGAAAAGTTAGGACATATTTTATATAATAATTTCATTTGTTCTAGTGAGAAGACTATTATTCCTTGAATTTTATCGTATAAATATAATTTATTTGTATTTAATTTTGCTCATATGACATGAATTTCATCTATTTTATGTTTTTTTATAAATTCTAATTTCTCTGTATCTATAAAGATTAAATTTCCGCAATAATCTGTTAATAATAATTGATCATTATATGTATAGATGGAGGTCAATTTATTAATATTTAATATCTATTTTCTAATTTCTAAATTTTTTAGATTTGATTCTGAGTAATTTATTTTATAGAAGCAGCCATGATTATCAATAATTATTATCATATCATCTAGAATTTGTATACCATTAAGTTTATCATTGTTATCATTATGTTCTAATAGGGTATAAGAGGCTATAAATGGATCATTAGTAGACATTAAATCTCATATTTTCATGGTACAATCAGTTGATATTGTTACAGCTTTATAATTGGGTAAATTTAAAAATTTTGAGCCTATGATTGATTTACTATGTTTATTTTCACCTAGATTTATTTCTTTAAAAATTTCAAATTTTTGAAAGTCTATTAGGACTAAAGTATCATTATTTTTACTTACTAGAATATAATTACGATCATTTGAGAGAGTAACATCTGAAGAGCAAACATGTTTAAGTTTCATTTGGATAGATTTATCGTATATTAATTCATCTTTACCGAATCTTATTACTTTTCCGCTTTCATCTATTGAAACTACAGAGATATTTTTTGCATATTGAAATGTGCTACCGGCAGGCTATGATTTATTATTTTGATAGACTAAACAAGAGAATACTCTTTTATGATGACCTAGACCTATATCACCTATGTATCTACTGCCTTCAAAGGTATAGCATTTTGAGTAGGTACTATTATCTGAACCACAAGCGATGAAAATATCGTATTCATTATATCTATTAAGGGTTGGCAATCAGCAAATATCTATTATTATTGAGTCTAATATTTTAACTTGATCTATTAATTTTTTTTCAATTACACTAAATTTATACGCAACACCTTCTACATCACCAGCAATAATGTATTTAAAGTCTGGACTTATTTTACAACAAGTCATTATTTTTGCACCATTAAACAATGCAACAGATGAATTATTATCTATTTCCATTAAACATATCTTAAAACCAGATGGGTATAGAACATACTTTTTTCCTTGATCTATAAAGGTATCAAAATGTAGGGGAAAGTATGAGTAAGCTTTTGGGCAAGGAGGATATATTATTTCTTTCATTTATAATTATTTGTGTTTTAATATGCATTATATTAAGAAACTATATAAAAATATTAATAAATTTTAAATAAATTTATTTATGATTATAGATTTTCTATGAGATCATCTATATTGTTATTTTCTTCTAATTCTTCTTCTTGAGAATTTTCATCATCTATGAATTCATCTAATACAGTAATGGGTAATTCTTTAGAATTTATTAATTCTTTTACTTGATCGGAGGTATATTTCATTACTATATCAGCTTTTGAATTTTCAAAATCTCTTTTATCTAGGAGTATTATATCACTTTCTTTCATTCAGACTCTTTTATTTAATTTACCTCTTATATGGCACAATCTATTTATACCATCATAGCAATAGACTTGAAATCTACAATTACCAAGTACTTTTAATATTTTTCCATATTCTTGATATTCACCTTTTGTTAGCAATTCTTTATTTTCTTTTATTGAATTTTTTGCTCTTTTTCTATTTTTACCACCTCTACCTACACCTCTTGACATGAATATAATTTATTTTATATAAAAACACTAATAAAAGAAATTTATATAAAAAGATAAATATTATTTTTTTATATAATATTTTTAATTAATTTTTAATTAATTTTTTTTATAATATAAAATTTTTATAAAAAAATATTTTTTTTATAAATTTATGTTTTTCTTATACTATTATAAATATATGTTATAATAGTATTTATTTATATAGAGCTTGTTACATCTTATATATAGAAATATATTTATTATCTTATTGAACTAATATATATTATTAATATAGTCATCTATTTTGGTTTGATTTAGAGTATAATTTTTATTATGAAAAATTATATGGTAAATAAATGATATATTTTTATTAGATATGGATAATTAATAGGAGATTTTATATAGGGTTAAAAGGTTATATTTTTTCAAATTACTAATTATACTAAATTAATTAATTATATTGTTTTATTATAATTAATTAATATATTTTTTTAATTTTTTGGATAGAATTATTTTTTATAATTAATATAATTAATTTTATGAAAATATTTTAATATTTTATTTAGTATAATATTGATTTTAAGGGAATAATTTATAATTTTCTATTTTATTATATTATTATTATATATTCCATTTATTATATAATTATTTTCTATTTCTTGGCAAATATTTTTTCAAATATCTTTATAGTTATTATATAGATTATTTATTATATTTAAATTATTATATAAATTATTAATTTCATCTATATCTAATATTTCTTTATTTCTTTCTATATTAAAAATTAATATGGATATCTTTATATATAAGCTTTCTATCTATTTTGAATAGAAAGCTGTTATTATGGAGCTATATTGGAATTTAATAATAGGATAAGTATATCATAAATAATCTATATTAAAATTTTCATCGTCCTAATTATTATTATTTCAGATAAAATTTTTTATTAAGATTAAATTATTTTCATTAAAAACATTATTATTTATATTTTTTTTATAATAAATATAATCTAAATAAATTATATTATTTAATTTATTATAAAAAATATCTAATAAATAATTTGTAAGTATATTTAAATTTTTAATAGTATATTGTTTTTTAATAATAATATATTTTAAATTATTATTATTATTATTAGAAATAATATTTTCAATATTATAAATTTTTAATAATCATAAATATATTATATCTAACTATTCAATTATCTAATTATATTCCTATTCTAATGTAAAATATTTTATTATATTAATTTGATTTCTCAATTTTTCAATTTCATTATTTTTATATTTTCTCTATTGTAAATAATTTAAAATGAATTTATGTAATTTAACAGTTTTTTCTATTTTTTTATTTAAATCTTTTTTAATTATTTGATAATTAAAATTTAAATCTTTATAATATTTTTTAATATATTTTTTATTTCGTTATCATTTAATGTTCTATATTTTTTATTTAATTTTGAAAAATAATTATTTTTAAATATATTTAAAAATAATTTAGATATTTTATTATATTGTTTTTTTATTTTAATAACATTTATATTATATATATTTTCATCTTTATTATTAGTATTATAATAATTTAACAAAAAATAAAATCCAAAAATACTTGATGATATAATAATAATATATATTGTTATTATGTATAATAATTTATTAAAATAATATTTATTTTTATTATTCATATTTAAAATTATAAAATAAAATTATAGTTATATTTTTAAAAAATAAGGATATATAGAATAAATTTTATAATAGAAATAAAAATACACAACATATAATATATATTGATAATATGAAATTAATAAACACATATATGATTAATGAGTTAAATATAACAGATAATAAAAATATCATAAATATAGGAATTCAATTATATTATGAAACATATATTAAAGCTATATAAACTTTTTCTAATATTAAAAAAATATATCATTTATTTAGTATATAATTTTTCATAATAAAAATTATATACTAAATTAAGCTAATATAGATGATTATATTAATAATATACATTAGTTCAATAAGATAATAAATATATTTCTATATATAAGAAGTAACATAGGCTCTATATAAATAAAAACTATTATAACATATATTTATAATAGTATAATAAAAGATAAATTTATAAAAAAAAATATTTTTTATAAAAATAATATTTATCTTTTTATATAAATTAATTTAATAATATTTATTATAAAATACATAAACCCACGCAATTTTATTAATTTATGTATTCCTTACTTAAAAAATATTTTTATATAAATTTATCTTTTATATATATTTAATTATATATAAATATAAAATTTAAATAAGGAAAATAAATAAAAATAAAATCTATATGTATTCCATATATTAAATATTTAAATTTCGCATATATAAAAAACGTTATATATAAATAAAATTTTATTTTTAAAATACATAAATAAAATGAATTATAAATTATTTATTTACATCTTATTAAATATTACATTATATAATATAAATGCTGGTGAATCATCTGTTTCAACTAGTAGTAGTTATACTGCACCATTAGCTGAACCAGAAGATTTTAATGATATAAATGCTTCTACTATAGGTGAAGATTATAAGACAATTTCAGAGATAGATAGTCCAGAAAAGGCATTAAATATAGTAAAAATATTTTAGGAACAAATAAAAAAAGCAGAAGAAAAAAAAGAAAAATTAGTTTCAAGTGGTAATGAATTAAGTCAAAAAATAAAAGAAGCAATAAATTTTTAGGAAAGAAAAGCAGCTATGAGTAAAATAATATCAGAAAAATATTTAAAAGTCACTTCAAAAATGTCCAATCCTGAATTAAAAGAAAAATTTTTAAAAATGAAAACTGACGCAATAGATAAATTAAAAAGTATAAATGAATAGAGAAAAAACTATGCAAAAATATTAGAAGAAAAATATAAAAAAACTATGAAAAAAGTATATAAAAAAACAAGTGAATTAAAAAATCAAATGACAAATGACTTTAAAAAATTAACTAAGTAAGTTTAAGCAGTTTTTTAAAAAAATATTATTTTTTAAAAAATAAACATAAACATAAACACAAACATATGCCAAATATGCCACCTTATACCTCTCTAATACCATCAGTTGAAATTGCAAAAATATTATCTCAAATATTAAATATGAAAATAACAGAAAAAGATATTAAAGAACCTAAATCTGAATTAGTAAAATATATTTATTTTAATTTATATAATATAATATATTTCTATCTTTTAAAACATATAGTAAATGGACCTGCTCATATTTATTCCAGATTAGAACATTCAAAATTATTTGAAGAATCTAAAAAAATATCTTTTTATTCTGTTTATTTATATATCTTTTTAAATATATGCGGAATATAGGATTTTTCTTATATAAGAGATATAGTTTTTCCTAATGCTAAAAGAACTAGAAAAAATTTATCAGCTATTATAAATTATATTTGTTTTAGAGATGAAATGTTAGATGTAAATACTAAATGTGAAAATGAATTAGATTTATATATAAAAAAAGAAAATTTATTAAAAAATAAAAATAAATAGTTAGCCGAATATATACAAAGATCTCAAATAGAATTAGAAATGTTAATTTCAAAAAGTCATAACTTAAAAAAGAAAAAAGAAATATTAAAAAATGATATAGAAAAAGAAACAAATAATTTAGAAGATTTAATTAAAACTAATGAAAAATTAGAAAGAGAAAATAATCAAACAAAAGAATAGATAATAGAAATTAAAGATGAAATAGAAGAAAAAACAAATACAAATAATGCTCTATTAGATATGACTTCTAAATCTCCCGATATTCATAAACATAGTTTAGATGTATTATTAAAATAGATAGAAGATAAAAACAACCAATTAATAAATCAAAATAATGATAAATCTAATAAACAAAATATAATATACTCAATAAAAAAATCTTTAAATAAATTAGATAAAAGATTAGAATAGCTTGATAATATAAAAGAATTAGTAAATATAATTGAAATTAAAGAATCAGAAATAAGAAATACAAATTCTAAAATTAATAAATTAAAAGATCAAATAGATGATATTGAAAATAAAACTTCTTTAAATATTAAAAATCAAAATGAAATAGAAAATACTTATAAAAAATTAGATAATTAGTATAAAAATCAAGAAAAAGATATGGAAGAAATTCAAAAAAATATGAATAAATTAATTATTGATTATGAAAATGAAAAAAGTGAAATTATTGAATAGATTAATATATTAAAATATGATAAAGAAGAATTAATAAAAGAAAAAGAAAATTTTAATTATAATCATGATAAAACTATATCTACTTATAAAGAAGAAATAATAAAATTAATAGAAAATGATAAAAATTATAGATTAAATATTTTAAATAGTTTAGATGAAATTTATGATAAAAGTAAATGTTAATTAACTAACTTATAATAAACACTAATTAAATATATATAATATTTAAAAATAATTATTAATGGAAGAAATAAAAGATATAGAAAATGCAATTATCTCAATACAAAAATTAACAAATAATGAAAATCAAAATCATATTATAGAAAATCTTGATAATTATTTTTCAAATTATAATAATTTTAATAAATTATTTATCTTATTAAATAACTCAACAGATATACTCGTATAGTTTTATTGTTTAAAAAAATTATATGAAATATTAAATAAAAAATATAAAGAATATACTAATGAAGAATTTTTATTCATTACAAAAAATATTATTTCTTATATAGATAAAATTTCAATAATAAATTTTAATCTTCTTATAATAACAAAAACATCTTAGATTTTATCTATTTTATTTTTATGTGTATATGAAAATTTATTTAAAAATTTTTTTAGTATTTTTATATAGAATGAAAATAATAATAAAAAATAGAAAATTTATTTAATAGTTAATTTAGTTAAAATATTAAATGAAGAAATTTTTTATAATAATTTATTACAATTAGAAAATAATAAAATACAATATTTTAAAGAATTATTAAAGAATAGAGAATTAAATTTAATTTATAATTATTTCATCTGAATATTAAAACAAAATATTTATTATAATGAAACTAATTTAATTATAAATATTATAATACAATTAGGTAATTTAAATATTTGATCTTCTATAAATTATATATTATCAGATGATTATATTAATACTATATTTAAATTAATTGAAAATACAAATCAATTATATATTAAATATTTTATAATTTTTTTATATAAAACAATTCATAAAGGTATATCTGAATTTAATATAAAATATAATATTTTAGAAAAATGAAATATTTTAAATATTATTAATTATTATTCAAATAATAAATATTTAAATAAAGAAATAATAAAATTAATAAAATATATTTTTATTGATTTTATTAAATTTAATAATATAAATGATGACAAATTTAATAAAGTTAATTTATTAATTAATACATTACTTTTAAATTTAGGAATAATAATAAAATCATCTGAAAATAATCCTTTATTTAATTTAGAATTAGAATATAATATTTTACAATGATATATAAAAAATAAAAGAAAATTATAGCATAAAATAAATTTTATAGAAATTTTATTAAATTGTTTTATTTATTATACTAATGATGAAGATGATGAAAAATATAATCAAATATTAAAAAATATAATATTAATAATGATAAAACATGAATATGATATTTTTTATAATTGAATACAAACTAATATAAATTTAATTAATACAAATTATAATATTAGTTATTTAGAAATTTATATAATTACAAAAAATATTTTAAAAAGAAATATTCCTGAAATTTATGAACATATATTAAATATTATAAATGATAATATAATATTACCTAATCATAATAATTTTATATGTCAAATAATTAGAATAGAAAATACATTAATAAATAGTATAATTTATAAATTAAATAAAGATATAATATTAGAAACAAAAATTTCTACTTTATTAATGAAATGTGATAATATTATTAATTATAAAAATAATAATTTAATAAAAAATATTTTTAAAGATATATTAGAAAATACTAATAATTGTGAAAATATAAATTATTTAAATGAGTTTTTAAATTTATATCATTTTATTACAGAAAATAAACAAGATGAAAATATTTAGTTAATTGAAAATTTTATTAAAAATAATTTAATGAATTCTGTTAAATATCATATTGCTAATTCATTTGTTATAAAGAAAAATTGAATAATGATAGATAATTTATTTAATCATTATATTTTATACTATAAAAATGATTATATAATAGAACAAAAATATTTTCAATTTTTAAATTTATTGTTTATTGTTAAAGAAAAAAATATAATAAATTATATTAATATAATATTATCTAATTTAATTACTAAATCTGATTCTTGTTTATCTTTTATAAATTTTATTATAATGATTATAAAAAAATATAAAGAAGAATTTATTTTAAAAAATTATTTAAATAATATTTTAACATATATATTATATGTTATAAAACAAAATAATAATAATTCTTTAAAATTAAATAAATCTTATATAGAACTTATTAAAATAATATTAAGAAAATTAAAATATGAAAAATTAGAATAGATAATTGGAAAAGATTTAACTTATGAAATATTAGATAATTTAATTTCAAAATTAAATAATAAAGAAATAAATAATCAAATTGTTATTATTTTACAATCTATAGAAAAATTTGATAAAAATTTAGATAGTAAAATATATTATTATATAATAGAAAAAACTATTAAATTATTAAATAATAAAGAAAAAAATTTATCTTATAATATTATAAATTTACATATTAAAATTTTTAATATACAAAAATTAATAGGTATAGATGAAAATTATATAAATTTTATTAATTCATTGATAAATAGTAAAAATATGACAGAATATAATAATAAAATAGATCTTTATATATCAAAATAATTTTATTTATTTTTTAATCTAGATATAATATATATTTTTTAATTAATGATTATTTTTAAAATTTTTTAATGAGTTCTATGTTTTTTACATTTTTCATGATATAATAATGGACATTTTGAACATTTAATAATATTTTTCTAACTTAATTTTAAACAATAAAAACATCTAATTTTAAAATTGGATTTATCTATTTTAACTGACATATTATTAATAAAATTATTATGAATAATAATATTTCTATCAATTAATAATAAAAAATAAAATAAAATATTATATGTATATATATCATCAATTCAACTCTCTATTAAATCCATATTTTTTATATTATATTTATTAATATTATATATAAAAAATAAAGTTAATCAAATTAAATTTGATATATGATTAGAATATCTTATTTTTCTTAATATAATTCTATAAATTTTATAGTCAATATTTAATAAATTTTTATATAATAAATATAATGAAATTAAAATATGTTTTAAAAAATTATATTTTTTTCATCAATATAAATCTTTTTACGACATTTATGTTTACTCTTATATGATCTATGACATGTCATACAATGTTTATATTTTTTAGATATATATAATTGACAAATTTTACATCTAATAGTATTAAATTTATTTTTCATTTTATATATACAATAAATAAATAATTCTTTTTTATATATTTCTTTTGAATAATTAATTATAAGAGAAGGATAAAATAATAATAATTTATATCATTTTTTATATTTTGCAAAATTTGATATACTATTAACATCATATATTATTAATCTTTCAATATTCTTATTATATGAAATAAAATTATTTTTTATAACATAAAAATCAGTATCATTTTCATTTATTACATGTATAGTTTTTATTAAAAAATTATCTTTATAAATATTTTGAATTATATTTTTCATATATAATTTTATAATTTCATTTTCTATAACTATATTATAAACATTTTTTAAAAAATGGATATGTATTCTATATAAAATTACAAATAATTTTTCTTTCATTTAATCTATTTATACTAATATTCTAAATAATATTATCATTTTTATATAAATTATTTTCTAATCATTTATCTATCTATAATTTTGTATCATTTTCTTCTAATATAAGAGAAGTTAATAAAATAATAGAATTTTTATATTTTCTTTTTTTAATATTATATATAAGAGATTGCGCATCTTTATTTACCATATTTTTTATTACACTAAATAAAACTTCTGTAAAATTATTTTCTGTTATACATCCAATAATACCATAAGATGAATATTTTTTATCTAAATATAAATTATAAGATTCACAATAAAATAAAGTAAGATTATATAAATAATCCATAGATTTATCCATTTCTAATGTATTAAAATAATCTTTTAAAGTAATATTTAAATTATAAAAATAAGATAAAATATTATATGAAATTATTATTAATTTTAATTCTTTTTTTGATATACTAATAACTAAATTATTATCAGAAGAATTATTATATTCAAATTTAAAATTTTTTAAATAATTTATTATTTTACTATCATATATATTTAAACTTTTCATAGTTTTATTTATTTTTTTATCTAATATTTCATACTCATTTTCTTCTATAAATATATTATTAAAATAATTTAAAATTTTATTAATTCTATCATCTTTAGAAATTTTTTCATTATTATAAATATTAAAAATAATTTTATAAGATTCATCAACTCATTTTTTTCATTTTTCTTCTTCTATTTCATTTTTTAAATTGTCTTTCATTGATTTATATTATAATTATTTTTTAGTGTTAATTTTAATTTTTTAATAATTTCATAAGATGTCATATACTATGGTCATATTTCTTTCAAAATATTATTTTCAACAAAAGGTATTTTTTTATTTAAAAATTTCTATAATATAGAAAGTGCTAAAATAGAATAATGAGTATGCTAAATATTGCCTGTAAATTCCGGACTATTTCCTATTAAATTATTATCCTCTTTTGATTTAAAAATAAAATTTAATATTTTTTCATAATTAAAAGTATAATTTTTATTATTTATAATAAAATGAATTGATAAACCTCAAAAATTATAACAAGTATCTATTAATTTATTTTTTCTACCATTAAATCCTTCTTCTTCTCATCTATCATTAAGTCAATTTACAAATTTATCATAATTTAATCATTTAATTTTTTGAAAATTAATTTCTTCATTTTCTTCTTCTAATGAAAAAATAAGTGATGAAATGGCGCAAAAACTATAACCAAGATGTGCTTCTTCATTTGCTTTCTATAATTCTTCATTTTCTGTTTCCATATTAGCTTCTAATGATGATCCACTACAAAATCCACCTTCATCTGTTATTGTATTCTTTATAAAATTTAAAAATTTATCAGTTTTTATCATAAAAATATTGCATAAAACAGAAATAAAATAAATACTTCTAATATCATTTTGACCTGATTTATTTATATTTATACTAAAATATTGTTAGAAAGTTTAATAGTATTTTTTTCAATATAATTACAAATTGATTCTCTTATCTAGTTCATATCTAATTCATATTTTAATATAGTAAGTATTATTATACATAAATATGTAATAGATATATCTTCTATTTCATCTTCTGTAGTAATTGAAAATAAACCATTTTTAATTTTATGTTTTAATATAATATTTATTATTTTACTTTTAATATTTTCATTAGTCTAATAATCTAATATTTCAAATGTATTAACAGCTCAATAAATAATTCATATTGTAATTTCATTTGATTTTTTACTAAAAATATATTCCATTATATTTTCTTCTATAGCTAGTATAAAACTTACTTTTGAAAATATCATTTTAAATTTAAAAATAGCAAAAATTTCCTGAATTAATTTGTATTAATATAAAAAATATATTAAAAAAATATAAAAAAATATTAATTTAATAACTTATCTATCATATCAATAGCTTCTTTTTCTTTTAATTTTAATATTTCACATTCTTTCTATTTATTTTCATATAACTATTTCATTATCTAAAATAATTTATTAGTTTCTTTTATAGTATTCTATAAATTCTATAAATTTTTTTGTAATTCAATCATTATAGTTTTTTCACATTTTACTTCTATTTTATCTAATCTATTATCACATCTACCACATCTTAATGGATCATTAAAAAATATTTCTTTTTCTCCACATTCATTACAATTTAACATTTTTTTTAAATAAAATTAAGTAAAATAAACACTAAATTAATTATTATAAATTTCTATCTAATCTCCTATATTTTTTATTAATACAAAATAATTTAATTTTATATTTGTAATATATTCTAACATATTATATAAAACATTATTTTGTAATTTTTTATTAATTTTATTTTCTATATAATTTATATTTAAATTTTTTACTTTTAATAAATAATAATTTATATTATCTTCTAATATTTCTCTAGTTACAAATCCTAATTTCATATTTCCGTACTATTCTTTTAATAATAATATTTCTAAAAATCATTTAGTCATTATATACTAATTATTTTGAATTTCAGCTAATAATAATGAATTAAATTGATTATTTAATGATTTTTTTCATTCTATATTTCCTTTAATTATATTTTCTTTATTTGAATATTCATTTAATAAACATAATTTTACTAATTTTTTATTTTCTTCACATTCTAACTAAGAATATATATATAATTCATATTTATCTTCTACTTCTAATAAAGTTAACTAATATTTATTAATACTACTAATATTACATAATTTCTAATATTTTAATAAATTTTTTCTATTTTCTATAGCTATAGTAAGATAATAATTATTATTATCTACATCATCTGCATTAGCTCTATTTAAATAATTATTTTCATTTGCATATATTAAATTATTTATTTTATCTTCTTTTAAAATATATAAATTATTATCTATTTTTTCAGCAAATATTAAAATTTCATAAAATGAATAATTAATACTAGATAAAGAAGAATAAACATTTTCTGTTAATATAAATTTTATTTTATTATTTTGATTAATAAATTTTTTAATATATAATATTTTAGAATTTAAATTATTATATAAATTATAATTTTCTAACTACTATAAAGATTCTATTTTATCAATTTCATTATCTTCTAATAAATAATTATTTTTTATTTCTATCTAATCTAAATTTTTATTATATTTTTTTAAATTTTTAGTCTAAAATAATATTTTTTTATTAATTTTTATATCTTTTTTATTTATAATTATTTCTTTTAAATTTATTCTTGAACTAAAATTTTCAAAATCTTGTTTATCAATTAAACTTTTACAATTTTTAACATTATTTTTTGCTATTTTTTCTTGTTTTTTAGTTGAACTTCACTAATTCTATCTTCATTCTCTATTAAGATCATATCTAGTTTTTTTCTATTGTATATTTTGTTTCTTTTCCTAAGAAATTTCTTCTTTTTTTGAAGAAGAAATATTTTGTTTTAAATTTTCTACAAATTTAGTAAATATTTCTATAGGTTCTTTAATATTGATTCTTTCCATTTATTATATACACAAAGTTAAAATTAGAAAAAATGTCAACATATGATAATGATATAACAGTAATTAGTCCAACAGGAAGAATACATCAATTAGAATATGCTAATAGAAGTGTTGAAAAAGGAACACCTATAATATCATTTTGTAATCAATATGGAGCTATAATGTTATCATAGAAAAATAAACCAGAAAAATTATCTTATTATTTAAATAAAGTATCTATAATTTCAGATAATATTGCTGTATCTGCTTGTGGTTTATTACCTGATTCAAAAAATTTAATAAAATATATGAGAAAAATAAGTTTAGATTATTTTAATACATATGAAAAGGAAATATCTTTAGAAATATTAATTAGAAAATTAAGTGAAAAATATTATAAATCTTCTGAAAAATCTGGAGGAAGACCTTATGGTGTATCATTTATTATGATAGGTAAAAGTTAGAAAGATATTTCTATATTTTGTATAGAACCTAGTAGTGTATATACAAATTTATATACTTGTGCAATAGGAAATGGTTCTTAGCATGCAAGATGTTATTTAGAGAGTAAATATAGAGAATTAAAAGAAATAAAAACAAAAGAAGAATTTATTAAAGAAGGTATTATAGCATTATAGAAAACTATTCCTGTTAAATCAATTGATATAATAGATCCGGAAGAAATTATAGAAAATATATTAACAAAAGAAAATATAGAAATAGTATATTTTGATGGAAATAATTTAGAAATATTAAATGAAAATGAAATAAATCAATATATATAATTTTAATTAATTTTTAACACAAATTCAATTAATAAAAAATGAATATAGAGCTTATAAGAATCAATATAGAATATTTTAAATCTTATAAAGAATTAGTTTCAATACCTTTATATAAAAAATTTACAAGTATAATAGGATTAAATGGAGCAGGAAAGTCTAATATTTTAGATTCATTTATGTTTTTATTTCATTTAAGTAATGATATAAATGTAATAAATAGAGAAAGTCAATATACTAAAATAGAATTAATTTATAAATTAAATAATGAAAATAATTCTATTTCTAGAAAACTCGATTTATATGATAATAATATTTATTATTTTAATAATAAGTAGATAAATAAAGTAAATTATATTGAAATATTAAAAAAATATAATTTTAATTATATAGAATATATATTAATAAATTATCATATTTTAGAAAAATGAAAATATATTTCTAACAATAATATTTTAAAATTATTAGAAGAATTTATTTATAAAGAAAATTATAAGGAAAATATTTAGAAATGAATAAATAATAAAAATAAAATAAAAAAATTACAAGAAGAATATGTTTGTTTAATATAGAGAAAAAGAAATATTTTAAAATAGAAAGAATATATACAAAATGAAAAGGGAGAAATAACTTTATACAATAAATTAAAAGAAAAATTAAAAATAAATAAAAGAAAATATTTTGAAGTTAAAATGATAGAAAATATAAATTTAATTAAAGAAAATATTAATATTATAAATAAATTAGAAAATAATAAAATAGATATAAAAATAAGAATAGATAAAGTTAAAAATTATCAAGAAGATATTAATGAAATAGAAAGAAAAATTACTCAAAATAAAATAAAAATATATAAAAAAGAAAATAATATAAATTTAATAAAAAAAGAAATAATTGAACAGAGTATTTTAATAAAAGATATAATACAAAATAAAGAAATTATAAATAAAAAAATTACAAAATTAAAAGAAGAATTAAAAGAAATAAATAAAAAATTAGAAAAATTAGATAAAAATGAGAAAATATTAGAGGATGAAGAAGTAATAAATTGAAATAATAAAGTTAATGAATATATAGACAATAAAAAATTAAGTAAAATTAGAATAGAAAATGAAATAGAAGAATTTAAAGACACATTAGAATTTTTATATAAAGAAGAATCTATATTATAGAAAAGAAAACAAAAATTAAATTTAGAAAAAAATATTTTTTTATAGAAAGAAAATGAAGAAAAAATAAAAAAAATAAAAGTAGAAAATAAAATTATTGAATTAAATTAGAGCATTTTAGAGCATGAAGAAAAAATAAAATATATTGATGAAAAATGAATAAATATTTAGACATAGTTAATAAAGAATAAATTTGATAAAGAATTATTAGAAACTATAAAAGAATTAGAAATAATAATTAATGATGAAATAATTTTTTTACCTACTTTAATTAAACCTATACATAATAGATATAAAACTATTATTGATATTATGATAGGAAATAGAATAAAAAATATGATTATTATTAAAACAAAAGAACAGTGAATAAAATGTATTGAATATATAAAATAGAATGAAAATAAAAAATATAAATTACAATTTTTAATTATTGAATAGTTTATAGAATATAATAAAAAATATAATAAAAATAAATTAGAAGAAAATAAAATTTTATTATTATAGGATTGTATAAAATCTATATCTAATATTTGAAATAAAAGTGAATATATTATTGAATTAAAAGATATAATAAATTTTATTATTAATTATGAAAATATAGGAGTAATAGAGGATAAAGAATAGAAAAATATAAATTTAAATAAAATAATATATTTAGATGGTACTTTAATAAATAAAAAAGAAAATTCTATAATAATAGGTAATTATCCTATAATAAAAAATAAATTAAATTATGAAGAAATAATTGAAATAGAATAGAAAAAAACTAAATTAGAAATGAAATTAAAGGAAATGAAGATAGAAATAGAAGAATTAAAAGAAATTAATAATGAAAATTCAAATAATATAAATCAATTAGATATGGAAAATGAAAATATAATAAATAATTTACCTTATATAAAACATAAACAAGAAAATATAATAGAAAAAATTAAAAATAAAGAAAATATTATTTTAATAATAAATAGAGAAATTAAAGAGTATAGAATTAATTCTATAGAAAAAATAGAAAATTTAAATTTAAAAAATAATTGTATAAAATATGGTAAATATTTATCTAATAAGGAAGAAATAAATAATTTAAATAAAGAAAAAAAATTAATAGAAAATGAAATAGAAAATGAAAATAATAATAATAATTTTTTATTATTAAATAAAATAGAAAATAATAAAGAAAAATTAGAAAATGAAATAAAAAATATTAATAATGAAATATATAAAATAAATAATGAAAATATTGATTTAAATAATAATATGAAAAAAATAAAGGAAGAAATTCAAAATAAAATTAATATTAAATATCGTAATATAGAATCAATGAATAAATTAAAAGATATAGAAACATAGAAAGTAGAAATAAAATCTTTAATAAGAAAAAATATAAGATATATAAATGATCTATTTAATAAAGCAGAAATAGATGATATATTAAATAAAGAAAAATTAGAAAATGAAATATTTACAGAAAATGAAAAGAAAATATTAGAAGAAATTGATGATATTTTTTAGATTAAAAATATTGAAAAAGAAAATATTTTTTTAACTAAAACTTTTTATATTAATGATATAGAAAAGGAAATTTTTAATTTAGAAAATTAGATAAAAAATATAAATCCTAATATAGGAATAATAAGTAAATTAGAAGAAATTGAAAGATTATATAAAGAACATTGTGAATTATGTAATATATAGAAAAATAAAATTTTAAATATTAAAAAAGATTATAATAAGGAATAGGAAGAAAGAAATAATAAATTAATAAATTTTATTAATTTAATTAACAAAATTATAATAGAAAAATTTCAAAAATTAAGTAGATATTAGCAAAGTTTATTATTTTTTAATATTAAAAATTGTGGATTAGATTTTAATCCATATAATAGATATTATTATTTATCAGAAAATAATATTATAATAGATAATAATAAAGATATTAAAGAAATAGAAGAAATAAATATTTCAATATTAAATAATATAAGTGAAGATATAGAAAATTTAAGTGGAGGAGAATAGAATATTGCTATATTGTCTATTGTTTTTTCATTTAATGAATATTTAAATATATCTTTTATATTATTAGATGAAGTAGATAGTCATTTAGATAATGAACATATGGATAAAATATTATTATATATTAAAAATTTTAATACTAAAAATATTTTATCTGTAAGTCATAAAGAAATATTTTATAATGAAAGTAATGCACTTATAGGAATTTATTTAAAAAATAATAAATCCAATATTTTAACTATTAATTTAGATAATATTTAAAATTATTTTATAAATAAACTTTATACACTTTATGCTATGATAAATAATTAAATAAGGTTGGGGATAAACATAATGAATAAAATACTAATGATATATTATTAATTTTAAGTTTAGTAATCTAATTTATATTTAAAAATATTAATATAAAATATAATAATACTGGAAATATATTTATGAATATACTTCTTAAAAAAATATTAATTAAATATTTAAGTTTATGATATGTATTTTTATTTTCAATTCTACTATAATTATAATATTTCTTATCACTTCTATAAAATTTATGAGTATTTATTATATATGTTCTATCATATGATTTTTTTATTTTTCTTTTTAATTGTTTTAAATCATATATAAAAAATCCTGTATTATTATTTCCATCAACATAATCACTTATAGTTTCTATAATTTTACTACTTAATAATTTACAATTATATACAGAAACATATTCTGTTAATTTATTTTGTTTTGCTAATAATTTATTTGTATTTTCATCAGCATTTACTGCTAATCCTAATAACTAATCTAAAAATTCTAAATCATTTATTACTTCTTGATCTTCAGTTGTATCAATGAAATTAAAAAATTTTTTATTTTGTAAAATTTGATATTGTAACTATTTATTAAATTTATAATAAATAATAAAAGATGCGATTATTATTATAATATTTATAATATATAAAAAATTATTTATTGTTGGAATAAATTCTTGATAATAAGGTCATCTTTTTTTTAAAAATGAAGATAAAAACATAATAAATACCATAATATAATATACTAATACAATAAAACTAAAAAATATTTTTAATCTATATTTTATTTTTGGATGAGATATAAAAATGTAATATAGATTTATATATGTATAACAATTCAATATATTTAATAAAAAATAAATAAATAATAATAAATAAAAAAATAATATATGTGAAATTAATTCTAATTTTAAAAAACATAATAATATAAAATATGTTAATAATACAGAATTTAAAATATTATATATAAAAATTCATATAACAATTATTTTACCTAATATAAAGCCTTTCCTTTTTATTTTATCAGAAAATAATCTTCTTAAAGTCATAATAAGATTTATAAGTGTTATTATACATCAAATTATTGTTAATACAAAATATAAAATATTTAAACCAAAAATCATTGACAAGATTAAAATAACACAATAAATTATTTATTTTATTTTCATAAATTTAAAATGATTTTATTTTTAATTAAAAAAATTGGGGGATTATTCAGATATAGTTTATATTTATTAACAATTTTAGGTATATTAATATTATCATTTCAATATCATGTATTAGATAAGTCAATAGCGTATTATGAAACTGGATTTTGTAAAATAGAAAATGAAAATAAATTTTATTTTATGGGAAATATAAGACCAAAAGAAGAATAGATAATATTAAAAAATTAGTTTAAAACATTTATTGTACTTGTTATATGAATAATTATTATAAAAGAATTGAAAATTAAATATTTAAATATATTTACTATTATATTATTTTGTATATTATTAAGAAAACAATATTTTTTATATAAAGAAAAAGAAAAATTAAAAAATTCACTTTTTGATTTTAAAAAAAGATATCAAGAATTAGAAATTTATTGTGAATATTCATTATTAAGAAAGGAAGATTATGCATTTAATATTATTGTAAGAAATTGAATTATAATAGGAATATTATCTATTTTATATATTATAAGAGATAGTTTAAAAGTATTAAATATTATTATTGAAATATTTTTTACATATGATGAATAAATACTTTTTATAATAATTTATTAACATCAATATATTCATATTTATTTCCTGGTAATTCTCTTTTTAAAATAAAAGGAATTCTTTTCTATCTTAATTCTTCTTCTGCTATTATTAATGTATCAGTTATATTTTTTGTATCAATTAAAGCAGAGGCACCAGAACTTAATTGTGTAGCTCTTATACCTAATATTTTAGTTTTTTCAAATTTAGTAAGAAATTTTGGAGAAATTAATTCATCAATAGGTGTTAATTCTATTTTTTCCTATAACTATTCAATATTATGCATATGATATTTTTATAATAAAAAATTTAAACGGAATAATAATTCACTATGTTTATAATAAGATTTAATCATTATTATTTTGTGAAAAAATATTTTATGGAAAATAATTATACTTTTATTTTAGAACTAATAAAATTATTAGATTTTTTTCAATTACATAATGATACTCAAAATTTATTAAAATTATTATTTTATTCTATTAAAAAATATAATAAAATATTTTTTATAAAGATATCACCATATAATATAATATCTTATATTAAAACTATTATTAGTTATGAAAAAAATATAATTAAAGAAATAAAAAATAATAAAATAAAATTTTAGAACAATATACTTTATAATGCATATATAAAATTTATTAAAATAAATAAATTTATAATAAAATTAATAAAATATAATATAATTCCGTATTATAATAATTTATATAAGAAGGAAAAGATATATAATGAGATAGGAGAGGATTATTTAATTTATTTATTATAGATAGCGGATTGTTATAGATATTTATGTGAATATAAAGTAGAAAAATATAATAAATTTTATATAAAATGATTTATGAATACTAAAAAATATTATTTATTTTGTTTGAATATAATAGATAAATTTAATGATATGGTTCCGAATAAAATTAATCATATAAAAACACGTATAATTTGAAAATATTCTATATTTTTATATAAAATAATTAATCATCAAAAAATGGCGATATCAATATTAGATACAGAAATAAAAGAGATAGAAGAATTTTTAAAAAATAATTTGATGTATATAATAGATAAGAGAATGATTATATTAATACATAATATAAAATATACATTAAATAAATGGAAACATATTAATTAAATAATTTTATTAATATTATATTTTTTTATAAAAAATTAATAATTATTATGACATCATTTTATTTTTATCACAAAGTATATAAAAATATAAAAAAGAGAAAATATGGGTAGAAGAAAGATAGATGTAGCATATTTAATAAATGATAATAGTAGAAAATTAGCATATAAAAGAAGAAAGGTTTCTTTTATTAAAAAAGCAATAGAATTAAGTTTATTAACAAATACAAAAATAGGTGTTATTATATTTGGATAGGATGGGCAATTAACATTATATTCTAGTGAGCCATGGGAAGATATGTTAAAATTAATAGTTAATTATCAAGGAAGATATTTTGATATAAGATCAAATCCTAATTTAGACCCAACAGACAAGTCAACATAGTTAGTAGAGATAGAGAAGATTAAGAGATAGTCTAATATAATGGGAAATAATATTTTGATAAATGGAGTTGAATTAATGTCTGGATATGAGAACAATGAAAATACTTATATGGATCCTAATTTGGTTTCAGTATTAGGTTTAGAGTTAGTTAATCAAAGGGAATAGTCTATGGGAGTATTAGGAGAAGTTGAAGATATTGAGAGAACAAAGAAGATAAAACGAAAAAAATCATTATATTCATTTGTAGATTCAGAGGATGAAAGATATATATAGAATTAGTATGATTAATTAATTTTTAAAAAATTAAAAAAATATTTAGGATAAAAATTATTAATTTAAATAAATTTATGTATGGGATATATTTAAAAGATTTAAAAGTTAAAAAATATTATTTCGATACCGGGAATTGAACCCGGGCCCCATGGATGAAAGCCATGCATCCTAACCACTGGACTATATCGAATTAATAATAAGTAATTAACATTAAAGTATAAAGAATATGAAAATAGATCATAATGTAATTATTAATGAAATAAAGGAATCAATAAAAAATATAATAGAAAATTCTAAAATATTAGTAAATTTTGATTAGAATTTAGATGAAATAGAGAAGTAGAATCTATTATATTTAGAGGAAAAATTTAGAAATATATAGATTAAAAATTCAATAAAAGATATTCATGAGAGAATATAGAAATTATTAAATATTTATTTTTCACTTATTTAAATTTATTATTTAATATTAACACAAATTTAAATATTTATAAAGAATGATTTAGAAAGATATAAACAATATTAAGTTAAACAATGAGGATTTTAAAAGTATTATAAACAATGATAAAGAATCAGATATGATAGAGAGAGATTTGGTTAATATTATAAATATTGAGTAGGAATATGAAATAAAAAATATGAAGAAATATCAAAAGCAATATTTTTATATAGTTTTTGTCAATTTTTATTATGGATTTATGGTTCATTTAACAAAATTACCGTTTAAGATTTATTGTAGAGAAATATTAAAATTAGATCCAGCACATTTATAGTATTTAAATGCATTTGCTATTATACCAGAATTATTATAGATTATAATAGGAATATTATCGGATGTATATCCTATTTATAAGAGGCATAGAATATCTTATTTAATAGTAGGAAATATTTTATTTATGATAACATGATTATTTATTATATAGATAAGGAATAATTTTTTTATATTATTTTTTTATTTTATAAATTCTATAGGAAGAGTTATAATAGATGTATCTATTGATTCATTATTAACAGAATTTATGTTTTATGAGAAGGAAAAAGGTAAAATTAAAACGATGTCATCATCAATGCATTCATTAGGATCAGCTATTAGTTCTATTTTATTATGTTTTTTATTAGAGGAGAATTAGTCTATTATGTATATATTTTATTTTACAATTTTTTTAAGTTTATTATTTAATTTATTACCATTATTTTTCTTAGAAGAAAGATTTAAGTATAATCCAGAAGTAGGATTTATTAATAAAATAAGGAATAAATGAAATGAAATAATTAAATTTATATATCGTAAAGAGATAAAGAAAATAATAATATTTATTTTTTGATTTATTTCATGTCCTAGTGCGAGTATAGCATTTTGGTATTATTTAAGTAGTAAAGAGTCAGAAGGGGGAATGGGATTTGAGTCATCTTTTTTAGCATTTTTATCTATTTTATCGGCATTATCACATTTTTTAGGGGCATTATTTTATAAAAAATATTTTATAAATTATAATATAAAAAAATATTTTATATTATTATCTTCAATATATTTTCTTATACATTTTTCATAGATTTTATTTATTTATAAAATTAATAAAATTTTTAAAATACCAGATAAAATATTTTCTGTAGGAGAGGAAATATTTATAGAGGTAATTCATAAGTTATTAATAATGCCTTTATCTTTAATAATTTCTAATTTATGTCCTAGAGGATTAGAAGGTAGTGTATATGCTACTATGATGTCTATATATGGTATTTCTGGTATTATATCTAAAATATCAGGATCAATATTAATTAATTTATTTGATGTAAGAAGAAAAGAAGATGGAAAAATAAATTTTAAAAATTTAGATAAGTTAATAATAATATGTTCTATAATTAAATTATTACCAAATTTTTTAATAAATAATTTACCTGAAAATATGGTATAAATTTAATTAAATTAATATTTTAAAAAAAACATAAATTTAAAATAATAAAAATGATGAAAGATCAATAAAGATATATTTGATTAGAGAATTATTAATATAGATAAAATAAAATCTAATGATTTTTTTTTGAAAAAATACAGGATTATTTAAATTTTAGTATAGTTGTGGATTTTTTGTTTTTTATTTAATACATATTGAAAAAACCTATATTATTATAGAATTATTAAAAATAGATAAAGAAAATTGAAAAACAATAAATGAATCTGATTTTAATAAAATAAATATAAAAATTAAAAATAAGGAAAATATATAGAATGAAGTTATAAATATTTTAAATAGTTTATATGATAAATATACAAAATTATTTAAAGTAATTAAAGAAATAGAGAAAGAATATATGGAAAATATTTTTAATCAATTTCTTGATGAGGAAACTTGATATGATGAATCATATGAGATTTCTGAAGAAAAATAAAATAAAATAAAATATATGAATATATTACAAATGTAATAGATAAAATAATAAATATAATTCAATGTATATATATAAAATACTGAATTAAAAAAAGATTTTATAATTAGTATTAAATAAAAAATTAGTTAAATATATTTAAAAATTCATATTCATCATTATTTTTTATTGTTTTTATAATATCTTTTAATTTTATAGTATTCTTTTTATTTTTTATAATTTTCTCAGTATCAAGAACAAATTTTTTTAAAAATAAAACACAAGATGAATCTAATTCGTTAATAACTTCTCTTTCTATTTTATAATTTGATATTAATTTTATAATTTTTTTAATTCTAATTTTTGGAAATATTAATTTTTTATTCATTTATTACACAAAAAATAAACATAAATATAAATGAAATAGAATAAAATTGAAAACAAAAAACAAAAAATAGAAAATAATAATATTATAGATACATAGAAAATATGGAAAAATTTTTACTGATATATTATTAAAGAAATAAATAATAATTCTAGCGAATTTAAAGAATATATATTAAGTTAGAAAAAACATTATATATCTTATAGTGATAATAAAATAATATATAAAAATATAAATAATAATATGAAATATTTAATATTAAGTTATAATTTATTATTAAATAGTAAATTTAAACAAACTTTTTTATTTGATAATAATAATATTTTATTTAGTTTCGATTAGTATTTATCAATTATAATTAAAAATGAAAATGAAAAATATATAGAATATATATGTTATAATTTAGGATTAATATTAATTAATAAAATTAATATTTTTTATATTAAATATAAAAAATATCATAGTTCTGGATTAAAAATAAAAAATTGAAATCATAATTTTTCTTTTAATAAAATATTAAAAAAATATACAGGTATAATTTATTTAAATAATTGAAAAAATATTTTAATAAATGAATTAGATAAAGAAAAATATAGTGATTTAATAAATGAATTAGAAAATAAAAATTATACAAAATTATTAATTTTACTTACTATATCTATAATAGATAGTAAAGAATTTAAATGAGATTTATTATAGATATATGAAAATAATAATAAAAATTATAAATATAAAAATGATAAATATTTTATATATAGAATAATATCATAGAAAATATTATTAAATAAAAAAAAAGAAGTAATAAATATTGTAATAAAAATAATAAATAATATTTATAAAAAAATAAATTTAAAAATAAATGTTAATAGTATTATAAATATTTTAAATAAATTTAAAAATAAAATAAAAAAAAGATTATTTAAAATCATATACAGAATATATTTCTAATATATCTCTTGTTAAAAATATATATCCTATTTGATTATTTAATATCTATAAAGAAAATTATTTTTTATAGAAAACTATTAATAATTTATGCATTTTTAGTTAGAATAATATAAATAATAATATAATTATATATAAAAATAAAGAAGAAATTAATACATTATTAAAAAAAATTAAAAATAATGAAAAAAAATATAAAATTTTATATTATTGAAATTTATATACAGAAAAAGAAATAATAAATGAAATTAAAATAGAAGAAAATATTATATTGTTATGCGATTTAATAATAAATAATATAATAGAAGAAAATAATAAAATTTATAAACAATGTGATATTTGTTTTGTTTTTTATTTACAAAATAAAGAAACACATTGTAATCAATGTCATAAAACAATAGATAAAATATTATCAAATAATAATTCTATACATATAAAATTTTGTAATACTACTTTATAGAAAATAAAAAATAATGATTGTGAAGATATAAAAAATATTATTAAATATAATAGAATTAATAAAATAAAAAAAGAAAAAAATTTATTAAGAGATAAAATAAAAAGTATTTTATTAACATTTATTATTATAATTCCTAATCATTATTTTTTAAATAATTCTTTTATTTGAATTAAAAGTCAACTTTTAAAATGAATTGAAAATGTTAAATTTAGTATAACTTCATATGAATTAATAAAATTATCTCAATAGTTAATATATGGATTAAATGAAAATTATTTTAATTAGAATTTTAATAATAAAAAATTATTAGATAATTTATATACATATGATGAATTATTTTATATTTTATTAATATTTGATAGAATATTAAATTGAGAATTATATTATAATAATAATAAAATAATAAAATATAAAAGAGAATATAGTATAGGTGATGATAATATTTTAAATAAACATAAATGTATTATTTGTAATGAAAGAAAAAATATTAAATAGATTAAAAGTTGTAATTTTTGTAATATAAAAATGCATAAAAGCTGTGATGATAATTTAAATAAAAAAAATAAATTTAATAATAATTTAGTATGATACTGTAAATGATGTATAGAAAAATAATTATTTTAATTACTACACGAAAAAGTATGATTTTTTTAATAATAATGATATTTGATATAGTAATTTTGATAGATATTTAGAATGAAGTAATATGAGAAGTTTCAGATGATTATATAAATATAATGAAAAATTTTTTAATAGATATGTTAGATAAGAATAATGAAGAAGTAATAAAAAATTATAGTTATTTTAAAAATTATGAATATGATAAATTAAATATATTAAAAAGATATATAAATACTGAATATACAAGTTTAATATAGAATATATTAAAAGAAATAGAATCAATGATTTCTTTATTAAATATTGATAAAATAAAGGAATATGTATTTTTAACAGAAGAAAACCACATAATAATAAATTTTATTAAAAATTATAATACGAAATATATTTTATTAATATTTAGATTACTACATATTAATAAATTCAAATTATTAGGTTAGAAAAATAATGACATATTAAAAAATATTAAAATAGAATTTATAATAGATAAATTAAAAAATATTAAAAAAGCTAATTTTATAAATGATTCAAATTTTATTAAATTTCTTATATTTACATTATTAAGACATAAAATAATATTATTTAATGATGAAAATACTCCGGAAATACCAGATTTAATATATGTAAATAAAAAAGATGGTAAAATATTGTAGAAAACAGTAAGAGATTAGATATCTTGAATAGTTATGCATTTAGATATGAAAAATGTATTTAATATTTTAGTGGAAATATTTTATAATTTAACAGATGAAATGAATAAAGCTGTAAATATATGAGTAAAAAGAAAAAAAATATTAAATGAAATTAAGAAAATATTAGAAGGAGAAATATGAACAAATAAATTAAATTAGTTAATAAATAAAACAAGAGAATTAATACTTGAAGATAATATAGAAAAATTTAAAGAATTATTTCCTGATAATATATTCTACTCTAAAGTATATTATCTTTCATTTGTATTTTCAGATAATAATAAAAATATGATAAATGTTAAAATAATATTAATTGTTATATTAAAATTAATATTTACTATCAATATTAATATTGAAGGAATAAATAATAATAAAAAAATTTCAATAGATTTTAATGCAAAAAATTTAATTTAGTTAAAAAAAGATATAAGTTTATATTATGAATATAAAATAATAAAAAATATAAAATTTATATTATTTAAATTAGTAAGAAAAAAATTATTTATTTTAAATTCTATAAAAGATGAAATTATACCTGAAATACCAATAATAGAATCATTTGAAAAAATGTTAGAAAAAAAAGAACCTATAATAGAAATAGAATATGAAAAAAAAATTAAAAAAAAAGAATAGAGTAATATTATGAATAATATTTTAATAATATTTTTTTGTTTTATTATTTTAATAATATCTATAAGAATATATTTGATAATAAATTAGAAAAAAAAATACTACTTACTTATTTTAATTAATTATTTTTTTAAAAAAATTTATAATATATTTATTAACTAAAAATCCTATAAAAAATGAAAAATCAATTCCTAAATTCATTAAACATGATATTACTCCCTTTGTTTCTATATCTATTGTTTGACTATTAAATAAAAATTTATATAAAGTATCTATAATTATTCCTGATAAAAAACCATAAAAAAATATTATAAAATAAGATAAAATAGTTTTATCTTTTAATTTAATAAAAATAAATATATATAAAAAATTTAAAATAAAATAAAATGTATATACAGGAACTGATTGTATATATTTTGCATTATTTCCTAATAATACTAATACAACTCTTGAAAATAAATCTCCTATAGTATTTAATCCTAACGCTTTTGTTTTCTATCATATTTCATCGTTATTATTTTTAATAGAATTTATTATCTCTTCTGGAAAAGTAAATGTATAAATAAAAAAATAAAAAAATACATTTAATATTATTATGTAACCTTTTTAAGTCCATTTAATAATATTTTAAGTTTTTTTTTAAATTTCTATTTATTTATATTTCTATTTTCTCTATATAAATAAATAGATAAAGTAAATTTTATTAAACTATTTAATATTAATATTATTAAATATGTTAAAATTTCATAATATTTTGTTGTTTTTAAAACTTTAAATATAAGTCCTGAAATTAATGTTAATATTGAAGATGCAGAAAATCCAGCTAATCCTCAACTTATAGTATCTGGATTAAATAAAGACATATTATCAGAAAAAAATAATTTACTAGTCTAAAAAAATATACTATATGATATTATTATAAATATTAAATAACATTTTGAATGTATTTTTAATAAAAATAATATTGTAAACATTATTTCTAATATTAAAGTAATTAAATTAGATATATTAATAATATTAATTCTTTTAATTTTAACATCTAATAAATATATAAATAAAGTAGGTAATGTTCCTGAAAAAAATAAACAAAATAATGTATTAGATTGGGGTTTATTATTATAAATTTCTGGTAATGAAATAAAAATAGTATTTCATAGAACAAGTGGTAATAAAATTGTAAACCCTAACATAAAATATATTATTTTTATATTTATTGTATCTTTAGGAGGTGATAATTGTAGGTTCATATTTTAATTAATTTTATATTTTTATTTATATCAATAAAATTTAACCACTAATATTTCTTTATAAATTCAACATATTGATTTTTAATTTTTTTTTATAAATTTTTATTTTTTATCATAAATTTAAACTTTTATATATTCGATAAAAAAATATCTTAAAATTATAAAAATATATTTTTAGATATAAATAATAATATATATAAAAGTGATATGAATCATTGTTATTCGTGATGTTTTTATTTATTATTGTTGTTATGAATGTTTTAATAAAAAATATATATAACGGACTTTCAGAGGGTAAGATGGGATTAGGTGGAGGTTTATATAATTGTCCAGACCCTAATCTTACACAAGTAGATTGTTTTCTAGATAGTGATAATATAACTAAAACCAAAACAATTATTATATTAGTTCCATATGTTTTATATAAATGTATTATTCATGTAGGATGTAGATCAAAAAATTGTAGTTTATTAGAAACTACATTTACAATATATGCAGAAAATAGTTAGATATTATCATATACAAAATCCAATTCTATATAGGCTAGTAATTAGTTCATTTTTAGATTTAGATTATTAAATAATATTATTTATGCGCCTACAATACCTGATAAAGAAAGAATAAAAATTAAATATCATTGTTTAAAATATTTAAGTAATAATATAATTAAAGATTTAGAATTTAGTATAGGAGGATTAGTAACAGTAGATTCTGTTTTTAGATGTAATCCTGGTTAGGGTGGATCAATAAGTTATTTAAGGCCGAATGAATAGATGAATTGTTTAATAACTTGTAAAGGAAGAACACCGGGTTCAGGAGGATTAAAAATTTCAAAAGAAGTAGTATGTATACCATCCTAGTTTACACATCCATAGATAATATCAGTACATACATAGTAGATTTTACCAGAATCTGTTCCTTATGGAAGATTTAATGAAGATTATAGATATCATGAAGAAAATAATTAGTCTTTATTATTAATATAGTATATGGCAGGAGCTGAAGAAGGAACTACAGTATATATAGCAGCATCTTTATCTACTGAAAATCAAAATCCAGAAAAATCTAGATTATAGGGAGTAGGAACATCGTATAATTAGGTAGCATTTATTAATAGTGAAAATTATTAGATTTAGTTTTTATGAGTATTTATCATTATTATAAGTATAATAATTTTTAGATAAAATGTATATATTAATTTTCTTCATCTTCATATATAATTTTTAAAATTTCATTATAATCTATTTCTTGTTTATTAACTTCACACATAGCTTCTATTTTAGCTAATTTATCTATATAATAATCTCTTTCTTTTTCTAATCTTTCATAATCTTTCTATAATTCTTCTAAATCATTATTATTATTATTATTATTTTCAAAATTATTATCAATAGTAGTTGAATTTTCATTTGTAATATTTAAAGAAATATTTTCATTTATTAAATTATTTAAAGTTTCTTTAGTTTGAATATTTCTATTTAATTCTTTTTTAATTAAAGGTTTTTCTTCATTTTTTAAATTAGTATTTATTATATCTATATCAGATTTTGGTTTTTTATATATTTGTTGTAATTTATTTTCATTATTTATGGATATATTTGGCATATTCTACTATAGATAAGAATATAATCATTGTAAAAATTCTAAATTATCCATTGATTTACCTTTTAATATTTTATCTATAGGAATAGGTTTATCAATATTCTACTATTTAAAAAATGTCTAAATTTTTTGTCAATTAATTCTATATTCATTATCATATTTTGGATTTATATTTATTTTTTGTATAGGAAATAAATCTTTATAATAAATATAAAGTATCTAAGCGCATATAGTGCCTGTATAAAATTCTTCTATTTTTTGTAATTCAATACCAGAAATATTATATATTCATTCTTGTAATTTATTTTTACTAATAAAGTAGGCTCCTGTCATCATTCCAACATTTTTATTTTTTTTCTACATTTTGTGTTGTATAATAATTCAAAAGGAAAAGAACAAAATGACAGATGATAAAAAAACATTAGATATGGGAAAATCACATTTATTTGGTGCATCTAAAACAGGTGGAAAAGGTAAAGCAAAGTAGGGAGCATTTAGGAAACATGTTTCAAGTAGATCACATAAAGCAGGATTAACATATCCTGTTGGAAGAACATAGAGATATATGAAAAGATTAGTATTAAATTAGTAGAGAGTATCTGTTGGAGCAGCAGTTGTTACAGCAGCATGTTTAGAATATTTAACAGCTGAAGTTTTAGAATTAGCTGGATCAGCAGCAAGAGATTTAAAAGTTAAAAGAATAACACCTAGACATATATTATTAGCTATAAAAGGGGATGAAGAATTGGATAGATTGATAGTAGCTAATATAGCAGGAGCAGGAGTTGTTCCACATATACATAAAAGTTTATTAGGAAAACCAGTAATTGGTAAAGGAATTGAAGACAGTTAGAAATAGTATGAAGGAGAATAAAATAAATAATTTCTACTCATTTTAAAAATTATAAAAAATTAATTTATTTTTTTCATTTTATTTAAAATTTTTTTAGTAATTTATTTGATATTTATTATATAATTTATAATTCCAATATTTGTATATTTATATATCTATATATTTCATAATATATCTATTATAATTTTTTTAAAAATATTAAATTTTACTTTTCAACTATATTACAATTATACGATATATTAATATTAAATATATTTAATAGAATATATAGATCTATAATAGATATTAATTTATATCTAAGTATTATTATTATACTTTTTATGTATATTCATAATTTTCGATTAAAAACTTAGATTTAAGATATTTTAGTGTTATAGAATTTATTAATTAGTATAGTTGAGCATTATTATGATTGTTAGAAATTTTAATAAAAAAAAATTATTTTAAAGTATAAAAATTTTTAAACAAATATTAAAAAGATCTATAAAAAAATGAGAATGGAATCCGTAAATAGTAATAACAAAATATTTTTTTATTAAAATTTAATCATTAATTAATCAAAGATTATCTTATTCTACTGTATATTTCCTTATATATTTGAACTATATTAATTTATTGTAATTATAAAGTATATATATAATTTTATTTTATTATAAATTGATACATAAAAAATAATTGATTTTTAAATTTATGTTTTTAATACTTGTATAAATTAATGTTATATAAGTATTATCTATAGAGAAGCATATGATCTCTTATATGTATGAAATATTATATTTACTTAATATATATACTGTTATTAATAGAATTATACTATTTTTTAACTTGATTTATAATATAATTTTTATTATTAAAAATTAAAGTATAAAAAATGAATTTATTTATAGATATATAAATATATATTGAATAATAATAGTTAATATAATATAATAATATTATAAAATATATTTGTTATTATTTATTTAAGAAATATATAAATAATTTATTAAATAACTCTAACTATAAAAAATATTTATAAAGTTTTTAAATCATAGTTATATAATAAATTTTATAAATATATAAATAAAAATATTAACTAAATTAAATTTATTTAGTTAGGCAGAATTCTAAATACTTTTTATGTCTCCAAATTGATATTTACTATCATTGTTTATTATATTTTTATTACCTAAATAAATACTAGATAATCTACTAGTTTTATATTTATTATTTTCTAATATTTTAATAAGTATTCCATAATAATAACATATCTATATTTTCATATTTATTATATTAACTGTAATATATATACAATGTTCAATTTTTATATTAAAGTTATCTTTTGGAATATCAGTTATTTTTTTATCATTTATTTTTAATAGAGGAGTAAATATTTCTTCGTTTCCTGAATAATATTCTATTACTATTGAATATATACATGGATTATAAATACCATCTGTTTTTATATCATTGGCAAGAGTATCTTTTATATAAATATTTTTTATAGAAATATTATTATTATTATAATCAGATAAAAAATAACCTGTATAATTAAAATGCAAATTATCTAAATATAGACTTTTTATAGTAACTTTATCATCAGTAATAGGAGCAATAAAATAATGATGTGAATAATTACCTTTATCTTCTGCCTTATGATTTTCAATATAAAAACAATATTTTTCTTTAGTATTATCTAAAGTTGTTATTATTAATTTATAAATAAATTTTTCAATTTTTCTAACCTAAATTTATTCTAACCTAAATTTATTTTTTTTTATAATTTATTCTTAATTCATCACCAATACTTTCATATAAAATAACAGATCTACTAGTTTTATTAAAAAAAAAGACATATTATATATTGATTTCTTCCACCTTTATGATAAAATACAGTTATATAAAAAGCATTAATACTAAAAAATAAAGGGATATCTATTAAATATGTTCTATTCATACTTGCTAATTTTTCTTCAACTGGATCAATAGTTGTAACAGGATTGGATATTTCATATAGTTGGTTTTATGATAACCTAAAATACTTGAGAATTCTTTAACATTAATTAGGTCCATAGAACAATTCTATATTCTATCTTCGTTTAATATAACCTATGCTTTTATTCTATATATTTCCATTTTTTTATAATCTTTTTTTGATATTTTTTTAAATATTATTAAAATTTTATTATCTCTTATCAAATTACAATAATTAAATATTTCTACAATATCATGGTCATTAACTATTATAATATTACTATTCTATTTATGTAAATTATTCAAATTATCAATTTTTGGATTATACTATATTATTAATAATTGGCCTTTTTTATCTTTTCAATTAATTTCTGTAAGATTAATATGTAACTATTGATATAATCTAAAAATAAAAAATATATTATTACTTTTATCTTTTAGATTTTTTAACATTACACTTATAGATTTTGAAGCATATTTTTTATTAACTCCTACTTCTATCCTTTCTTCAAGTTTTTAATAATAAACATATCCTATTCTAAAATTGTAATTTTATTTCCTTTTTAATTTCTATTTCTTCTATTTCTTCTTTATATAATTGTGAATTAAATGTTATATGCAATGATTCACGTTTTTCATTTTAAGAAAATATCTTATTAATAAATAATTAGGTTCTTCAGAAATTATCATACAAAATCCCATTTTGATTCTTAAATAATTACTTGAAGTAGGAAAAAGAATTTTTAATTTAGATATAAGATTTTCAAAAACACATTTAATTTTATATTTTTCATTAATATTATTTCTATTAGTAAATACCATATGTTTTTCATCATTTATAATTTCAATATTGCATATAAAAACCAAGTATTCCAAAGTAATTTTCATAACAACATTTTTATCAGGGGTTTAAATAATACCCTATTAATATTTTATTTCCTTTTTTTGTTTCTGAATTATTATTAAATAATTGACATATATTTTCTAAACTAAGATTTTTTCTAAAATGCTAATTAAGTTCTTCATTATAATGTAAAATATTATATTCATTATTATTTATCTAATAAAATATAAAAAAAATTATTGTAAATTTCATATGTTAAAATTATAATTTTAATTAATAATTTAATGTCAAATTACTAATAAAAGAAGTAACACAAAATTTTGTATAAAATATGATAAATAAATAAATTATTATTATTTTTTATAAAATTAAAAATAATTATTAAAAATTTAATTTTTATTTTAACATAGATTAATATAAATACATAAAATAAATTTGGAGTAAAACAATAAATTTAAATAATTTTTTATACAAATATATTTTATTACGCTAGTATACAAATAATAAATAACAAATATATAGAAAATGATTTATAGTAATAGATTTCATAACTTTTAGATTTTAAGCAATATAGTAAAAATCAATAAAATCAATAAATTTTTTTTTCAATAAAAGAATACTTTCATTATATTCTATATGTTTTTAGAGACAATAATTATAATAACTATAGAATTATTGAAAAAATATAAGTATTATAATTATTGAAAAATATAAAGATTCTATTTGTAATATAGAAGCTACTAAACAATTATTCTATAATATGTCTAATAAGATATATAATGAAAATATATGATACTTTAATAATATTTGTATTTATCTATAATTTATAGTAATATTTTTTAAAATTTTAATTTTAAAATTAATTAATTAATGTTTCTAATGGCCGCCTTATGCACTTTTACTCCACCAGACGATATCTAATGTTCCATGGATTGCTCTATGGACCATCTACTTGCCTATGTTGACAGATATGACCTCTGAAATCAGACGATTGAAGTTCTTTGTAACAGCACCAAAGGCACCTATAGCTACTGAAACAACAATAGTCTTCACGTCTCAGAGTAGACCCAGCTCAGTTGCCAATGGAAGGTACCTCTCTTTTTTAGCTCTTTCCTTTAAGGCAACGTACCTATCACTACAGACCGTAATCTCAATGATTCAGCACGTTTTCTTACTCTTATCCAGGACTACAATATCAGGAACATTATGTGATATAAACTATTCATCTGATAATCTCTTATCAGTCTAAATAGGTGTATCTCATAATATTTTCACATTACCATTCACTGACTCTAGGACAGATTCCGGATAATGATCAAATTCAGTACGAGCAGTTGCAAGATGATATTTCTTTGCTAGATTAAAATGAATTAATCTAGCAACATCATTATGCCTCTTCTTATACTGATTTCCTGTACGAGCGGTGCATCTGACAGCAATCGCCTCTATGGTTTGAGGATGATTACTACAATTACACCTTTTCTAGTATAGTCGTCTACCTAATGTATCCTAAGCAAGGGTTATTAAAGCCTCTTCCCTAGGACCATTTTTTCGGTTGATGTAAGTATCCTATAGACGTCTTAAAATCATTAACAGCCGATAAGGCTACCATCCTTAAGTACTCTATTTTCTACATTACACCTTGACTATACTACTATAAAGGTTGAGGTTGATACCATTGAGATATTTCATAAGTTTTCTTAGGGATAGCCTATAACATACTCAAGAGAAATTCCTTTCGGTTTCTCCATCCTAGTATGTCTCTATCTCCCTAATTAATCTTATGAACTAGTCTCTAACTAGAACCATTTCATCTCTATTGAATAGAGACTAAACCACGACCACCAAATCTTCTCTTTAAATACAACCGCTCTATTGAAGCAGTTTGGTAATGGAACTTACATTCCATTAATATCTTCCTAGTCTAAACATCTATCTTCTTAAGATCTGACTCATTCCAATTAACTATACCGAATGAATACTAGAAAAGGCTTCCAGCTAAGGTATTTATGGCTTTAACCATATTCCTACCATTAAGTTTAGTTAATGTAAGCTTCCTCACTCTTTTAAAATATTCATCGGTTAGTTGAATTTTAATGGCCTTATCCTATATAGTAGGGCTTTCCTACATGCCTAGATATTTATACTAGGAGGATATTGGTAGATCCTTTAGGGCCTACCACCGTGTATTTAAAGATGAATTTTCTTTAAGAGTAGTCTAGTAGCTACATTTGTCCTTGTTAATAACAAGTCCAATAGTTGCAGCTTCTTCTATAAATACAGAGGATAGATTATTTTAGATACATATTAATATATATATATATATTAAATATAATGAAAATAATTTTAATTTAAATATAAAAGATATCAAATAAGATAATGAAGTTTATTTTTATGATATTCCAGAAAGATATATAATATGAAATGAAATAGAAAATAATAAATAATTCTTATTTTAAATATAATTAGAAATAAATTACAAAAAGATTATAATTTAATATAATGAAACAAATAACAACAAAAAGAAATAATAAAAAAAGAATAATATTTATTATATTAATATTAATTATAAGTATTATATTAATCATATTTTCAATAATAAAATATTTTAAAAAGAAAAACTCAATAGAGTTAGAATCTATTAAAATGACAATAGATGAATTATTAAGTTAGGATATTATAAAAAAAATAGAATTAATTAAAATAAATGATAATGAATATTTATATTTATATTATGGTAAAAACTGGAGATTTTTAAACAAAAATGAAAATAAGATAATAAAATTATATAATGAATTTAAAACAAAAAGAAATAATATTAAAAATATAAATGAATATAATTTTTTTGAACCTATCAATTTTAATAATATAGATGAAAATCTTAATAAATATTTAAATGAAATACTTAAAAATAGTAATTTTATAGTTAATAAAATAAAAGAACTTAAATATTTATTAGAAGATCATGAATATATTGATCCCAATGAAAAAAAACCTACCCCAATATTTAATAAAATATTATTTATTTAGTCTACTAAAGAAAAGTATAATATAATAAATACAAATAATATATAATATATAGGATAGACAGATGAATGAGATTTTATATATTATTATGATTTGTTAGTAAAGAAATAGAAAGTATTAAAAAAATATTCTATTAATGATATAAAAGAATATATATGAACAGTTATATTAATTCCTCAAACTAAAGAAAATCTATATAGATATAGGTGTTCAATTAATATATTAGAAAATGATTTTAATAAACAATGAAAAGAGAAGTTATTTAAAAATGGATATATGAGAAGACAAATAAAAAAAATATTTTATAATAATGAATATACAGGTATAATTATAACAGATATTGTATATTTAAATTGTAAAGATGGAGATTATGATGATCCATATATTGGAATAAATGATAAAAAACTTATATGCGATGTATAGACTCATATTATAATATACAGTAAGTATGATAAAAATAATTCTAATTTTAAAAAAGAAGATATTAAAAAAGATAATGAATTTTATTTTTATGATATTCCACAAAGATATATTTTATGAAATAAATTAAAAAATAATAATTAAATATTTCTTATTTTAAATATAATTATAAATAAACTAACTACAAAAAAAAAAAATTTTAATATAATGAAAAAAGAAAAATAATAATAAAAAAGAATAATATTTATTATATTATTATATTATTACTAATTTTAATTATTATATTAAACATATTTTCAACAATAAATTATTTTTAAAGGAAAAAACCTTCAATAAAGTTAGAATCTATTAAAATGACAATAGAAGAATTATTAAGTTAGGATATTATAAAAAAGATGGAATTAATTAAAATAAATGAAGATAAAAATTTAATTTATATTATGCAAAAACTGGAGATTTTTATACAAAATCATGAAAATAAAATAATAAAATTATATAATGAATTTAAAACAAAAAGAAAAAATATTAAAAATATAAATGAAATAATTTTTTTTTGAGTTTATTAATTTTAATAATATAGATGAAAATCTTAATAAATATTTAAATGAAATACTTGAAAAATAGTAATTTTATAGTTAATAAAATAAAAGGTTTCGAAGATTTATTTAAAGATCATGAATATATTGATCCTAATGAAAAAAAAAGCCTATACTAATATTTAATGAAATGTTATTTACTTAGTTTACAAAAGAATAGTATAATATAATGGGTTT